>NC_052175.1:10145098-10146628 GCF_902713615.1 Scyliorhinus canicula | reverse complement strand
TTTGCATTTTGTGGATTTAGCAACCAGATTTAGTCAATCAATTATTCTACGAAGTGAGGAAAAGAGAGTAACTCGGGATCAAATCGAGTAAAAATCGACAGGGACAGGGCCCACCAGCAAAATTCGATACAGACAATGGGGGAGAATTTGCTAATGGCGAGTTAAGGGATATGTGTGAAAACGGGAATATCGCAGTTATAACTATGGCTGCGGAGAGCCCTTGTAGAAATAGTGTGTGACAGAAACCATGGTGTAAAAGATGACATGCTCCGGGTAGTTTTGGCAGACAGACCACATTGCAAGTCAAATTCATTTTTCGCATGGGCGGTAGATGTAAAGAATTAATTGCAGATGGTTGGGTGCAATACTCCCTATCAATCAGTGTTTGGTAGAAATCCTAAAATTACGTCCATTTTGGATGACCAGCCTTCATCCTTCGAAGGTACTACAATTAGCTCTGCCTCTGCTGAGCATTTAATTGCATTAAATAGCAGTATAAAAGTTTTTTTTGAAGCAGAAGTCTCTGTGAGAATTCGCAGAGCTTTAAGGCACAATGTATGGCCATCAAATACCCTTTTCAGCAAGGAAGCATAGTTTTCCATAAGAGAGTCAATTGTAATCAAGGGGGAAGGCACATGGAAGATCATAGGCATAGATGGCAAAGCACTGTTTTACAACATGGCATGATGAGGAACCAGGGTCATCTGGTACGCATGTGTTACAGAAGCAAAAAGATCAGTTAACTGATATAGACAGGGTTTCCGTAGAGGAAAGCATTACTGCTGATGAATTATAACAGTCAATTTTCCAAAAGGACAACAGCCCAAAATTGGAACAAAAGTGACATACTTGCCTAAAGTGTCAATTCAATGCAAGTATGCAACTGTTATTTGTACAGCAGGGAAGGCCACTGGAAAGTATAAACACTGGTTGAATGTATAGCATTCAGAGAAGGTGTCAAGACAATGGATTGGGAACACAATGTTTAAAAATGGAAGGCACGGAAATGCATTGCCAGTTCAGCTTGGACATCAGATAGTGAACAGGTTCACAGGGAAGTGTCGAGAATTATCGAAAGAACATCCCACAGCAGAAGGGAAAGATCAAGTAGTTGCAACAGAGCACGAGATGCCAGTGTGATAGTGGACGTAGTTTGCCAAGGCCCCGGTACATGTTTAAGACTACGAACACTACTAGGAGAAGAAGCCCGCATGCACGTGAGATTTTGGTGGCCTCCATTAAATCAGATGAAAAAATTATCAAAGATTCCAAACAGCAAGAACTGCATAGAACAGTACAGCACAGAACAGGCCCTTCGGCCCTCGATGTTGTGCCGAGCAATGATCACCCTACTTAACCCACGTAACCCGTATACCCGTAACCCAACAATCCCCCCATTAACCTTACACTACGGGCAATTTAGCATCGCCAATCCACCTAACCTGCACATCTTTGGACTGTGGGAGGAAACCGGAGCACCCGGAGGAAACCCACGCACACACGGGGAGGACGTGCAGACTCCACACAGAC
>NC_052175.1:10016787-10144998 GCF_902713615.1 Scyliorhinus canicula | reverse complement strand
TCCTTTACTGGGAGATGCTGTCAGTGTCGCTTCTTCCACTTTTATTAAAATTAACGGCCATATATCTTACAACACCATTTTAAAGTCCAACAGGTTTATTTGTAGTCACGAACTTTCGGTCACACACCTGATGAAGGAGCTACGCTCCGAAAGTTAGTGATTCCAAATAAGCATTTGGACTTTAACCTTGTATTGAAATACTTCTTAATGTGCCCAGCCTAGTCTAACCCCAGCATCTCAACATGATTCAAATTAACGGCTGGTGGCAGAGATGGGAGGTGAGGTGCTTTAACATGGGAGTCCCGCGACATCGGCACCTACTCCCCGAGGACCGGAATTGCAGCAATATTCCTTTTCAGACAAAGAACTGGCTCAGCACGAACAATGAGAATGTGTTCGAGGAATGAGAGTTTCAGCAAAGTGTTCACAGGCAGCGTGCTAATAAACGAAGTGTGGGGTGGATGAGGGACAGAGTTCACCGACAGTGTCCCTGGTCAACGGGGTATGGGGAAAATGAGGGACAGATTTCACCGACAGCGTCCCAAAAAGACGAGGGAGGTGGGAATGAATGACAGAGTTCACGGATACTGTCCCTTTTAAACGGTGGAGGGATCAGGTGCAGAAAAAAATCGACAGTATCCCCGATTAACGGGTGGGGGGGGGGGTGAATAAGGGGAAGATTATTGACAGTGTTCCTGATAAAGAGCGAGTGGTGGGGGGGGGGGGTGAGGGTCAGAGTTCACCGGCAGTGTCCCTGAACAACTGAGCTCTCAAAGGATCATATAGTTTACAATACAGAACAGAAGAACATAAGAACTAGGAGCAGGAGTGACCGTGACCGTGCTGAGCTGTTTGAAGAACATGTTCTGGTATTTTATGTTCTCGCCTGGGTACCGATTGGCGATTATAGTTTACAATACAGAACATAAGAACATAAGAACTAGGAGCAGGAGTAGGCCATCTGGCCCCTCGAGCCTGCTCCGCCATTCAATTAGATCATGGCTGATCTTTTGTGGACTCAGCTCCACTTTCCGGCCCGAACACCATAACCCTTAATCCCTTTATTCTTCAAAAAAACTATCTATCTTTACCCTAAAAACATGTAATGAAGGAGCCTCAACTGCTTCACTGGGCAAGGAATTCCATAGATTCACAACCCTTTGGGTGACGAAGTTCCTCCTAAACTCAGTCCTAAATCTACTTCCCCTTATTTTGAGGCTTTGTCCCCTAGTTCTGTTGCCGCCCGCTAGTGGAAACAACCTGCCCGCATCTATCCTATCTATTCCCATCATAATTTTAAATGTTTCTATAAGAGCCCACCTCATCCTTCTAAATTCCAACGAGTACAGTCCCAGTCTACTCAACCTCTCCTCATAATCCCACCCCTTCAGCTGTGGGATTAACCTATTGAATCTCCTCTGCACACCCTCCAGTGCCAGTACCTCCTTTCTCAAGTAAGGATAAATAGCAGAGGATGGTTTTGATCAATCGACTTCTGGGTTATGGGCCGCGCAGACTTCCGCTGCACCATCGGCCCATCAAGTCTGCACCGTCCTCTGGAAAGAGAACCCCAAACAAGCCCACAGCACCACATTCCTTCGTGGTCACTAAGGGCATCATGGCCAATCGACCTAACGTTCACATCTTTGGACCATGTGAGGGAACCGGAGCACCCGGAGGAAACCCACGAAGCCACGATGAGAACGTGAAGACTTCGCACAGACAGTGTCCCAAGCTGGGAAATGATCCTGGGACCAAGTTCACATCATTACCCGCTTTTCTCAAAGTTAAGCCCACCTATTTCATTGTTAAGTCTTGCATTTTCTTCTAATTTCTCTGAACACACAAGCCTGGATTTTTCTCTCTTTATTTCTTCACTGATTTTTCGGATCCGTTCTTTATGATTTTTTAAATCTCACGGTAATAATTGGTACCCTCTCTATTCTCATCTCTTCTCCGTATCTGAGCAGCACGGTAGCAAAATCGTTAGCTCTGTTGCTTCACAGCTCCACGGTCACAGCACGATTCCTAGCTTGTGTCACAGTCTGCGGAGTATGCACGTTCAGCCCGTGTCTGCGTGTGTTTCCTCGGGTTCTCCGGTTTCCTCACTGAGTTCAAAGATATGCAGTTTAGGTGGATTGGCCATTCTAAATAGCCCTGACTGTCCAAAAAAAAGGTTAGGTTGCGTTACGGGGAAAAAGGGGATAGGGTGAATGTGTTTGGCTTAATTCGAGTGCTCTTTAAAAGTAAGGTTAAGGGGGAGGGGGGGTTGTTGGGTTACGGGTATAGGGTGGATACGTGGGTTTGAGTAGGGTGATCATGGCTCGGGACAACATTGAGGGCCTAAGGGCCTGTTCCGTGCTGTACTGTTCTATGTTCTATGTTCTATGTTCTTTCCAAAGGCCGGTGCAGACTCAATGGGCGTAATGGTCTCCTTCTGCACTGCAAATTATATGATTCCATGATTGTAGGAGACCAATTTTCCTTCGAAGCATGATGTTTTAGTACATTAAATTGAATATCAGTGCAGATCATAGCTAAATTAAGGTATTGTTCGATATAACTTCGTTGTCTATAATATATTTTCTTACGACACCGCTGTCGGCATTAGCCACACCACACACTGTTTCAAGCCTCCGGTCTCAAGTCTGCAGACCAATCAATCATCTCGCCGAAACGACCAAAGTATATATCTAAGATTTGAGCCAATTCACTCCAGACACATTCAGTTCGAAAAAGAGCGTCGAAAATCGCACGGTGCCAGCACATGATCGCAGACTTGCAGGTCTCTTACTTAGATTCTGCTAATTCGTTACCCCGTCACCGACACTCTTGTACTCCGGGAAGTAATTTGGTATCGTCTTTCGTCGCTCCCCTTGGTCTGACTTGCCAAATGTCAGATCTCCTCGGAATAAGGTATTCGCTCCTTTTGAAGAGATGTCCAAACTCCTTTTTATTTTTCAAGAATTCACTGAATATAGTTGCACAACATTAATTGGAACCTCAGATTAAAATAACATATAAACTTTCGAGAGGACGGCGAACAATTTTCTGAGTTTTAAGACAATGGAGAGTAAGAAATGGTTTCCAAATTAGATTAATTGCAACAGATGTTTGAAAATAAAAGTAATTTCAACAGACGTTTAGATATAAATGTAACTTCAACAGGCGTCTCAAAAATAAACTAATTCAACTCACTTCAAGAATCTCGGGATGTAAACATTCTTCTAATAATCAGACATATGGATCACATTCTTAAGGAAATTCCTATTCATGGTTTAGCCCCTGATTTAATTTTACTGTTTCTAAATATCAGCGGCGACCTCACCCCTCCCCCCGATTCATTGAGGAAAGTTTCAGTCACTGAACGGATGATGGTTAATTAGACATTAATTAATTAGTCCAAATTAATTACCCTCCCCTGACACAACACCGTTGGCATGCATTCTGTTCCACGGTCAAACTACTTGCATCATGACTCGCCTTAGCTATGCCATTGATGCGAAATATAGAACATGGAACATAGAACATAGAACGATACAGAGCTGTACAGGCCCTTCGGCCCTCGATGTTGCACCGACATGGAATAAAAACTAAAGGCCATCTAACCTACACTATGCCCTTATCATCCATATGCTTATCCAATAAACTTTTAAATGCCCTCAATGTTGACGAGTTCACTACTGTTGCAGGTAGGGCATTCCACGGCCTCACCAATCTTTGCATTAAAAAAAACACCTCTGACCTCTGTCCTATATCTATTACCCCTCAATTTAAGGCAATGTCCTCTCGTGCTAGCCACATCCATCCGCGGGAGAAGGCTCTCGCTGTCCACCCTATCTAACCCTCTGATCATTTTGTATGCCTCTATTCAGTCACCTCTTAAACTTCTTCTCTCTAACGAAAACAACCTCAAGTCCATCAGCCTTTCCTCATAAGATTTTCCCTCCATACCAGGCAACACCTTGGTAAATCTCCTCTGCACCATTTCCGAAGCTTCCATGACCTTCCTATAATGAGGCGACCAGAACTGTACGCAATACTCCAACTAGAGTTGCCATACTAGCGGCCATACTAGAGTTTTGTACAACTGCAACATGACCTCATGGCTCCTGAACTCAATCCCTCTACCAATAAAGGCCAACTCACCATAGGCCTTCTTCACAACCCTATCAACCTGGGGTGCAACTTTCAGGAATCTATGTACATGGACACCGAGATCCCTCTGCTCATCCACACTACCAAGAATGTTACCATTAGCCAAATATTCCGTATTCCTGTTATTCTTTCCAAAGTGAATCACCTCACACTTCTCTACATTAAACTCCATTTGTCCCCTCTCAGCCCAGCTCTGCAGCTTATCTATGTCCCTCTGTAACCTGCAACATCCATCCGCACTGTCTACAACTCCACCGACTTTAGTGTCGTCTGCAAATTTACTCACCCATCCTTCTGCGCCCTCCTCTAGGTCATTTACAAAAATGACAAACAGCAACGACCCCAGAACAGATCCTTGGGGTACGCCACTCGTAACTGAACTCCATTCTTAATATTTCCCATCAACTACCACTGTCTGTCTTATTTCAACTAGCCAATTTCTGATCCACATCTCTAAATCACCCTCAATCCCCAGCCTCCGTATTTTTTGCAATAGCCGACCGTGGGGAACCTTATCAAACGCTTTACTGAAATCCATATACACCACATCAACTGCTCTACCCTCGTCTACCTGTTCAGTCACCTTCTCAAAGAACTCGATATGGTTTGTGAGGCATGACCTATCCTTCACAAAACCATGCTGACTATCCCTAATCATATTATACCTAGCTAGATGATTATAAATCGTATCTTTTATAATCCTCTCCAAGACTTTACCCACCACAGACGTTAGGCTCACCGGCCTATAGTTACCGGGGTTATCTCTACTCCCCTTCTTGAACAAAGGGGCCAGATTTGCTATCCTCCAGTCCTCTGGCACTATTCCTGTAGCCAATGATGACCTAAAAATCAAAGCCAAAGGCTCAGCAATCTCTTCCCTGGCTTCCCAGATAATCCTTGGATAAATCCCATCAGGCCCCGGGGACTTATCTATTTTCACCTTGTCCAGAATTGCCAACACTTCTTCCCTACGCACCTCAATGCCATCTATTCTAATAGCCTGGGTCTCAGCATTCTCCTCCACAATATTATCTTTGTCCTGAGTGAATACTGACGAAAAGTATTCACTTAATATCTCGCTTATCTCCTCAGCCTCCACACACAACTTCCCACCACTGTCCTTGACTGGCCCTACTCTTACCCTAGTCATTCTTTTATTCCTGACATGGCTAGAGACTCGTCTTAGCTCTCTCTTTAGATTGTACCTTGGTTTCATTTCAGATTTAGATTAGTCATTTCAGTCGAATTAGTCTGATCCATCCTTTAATCATGTCTGATGCGTTTGTCCTCTTCATTCTGCTGCCATGATTCCATAACCACTGATCCGCTTATTAATCAAGATACCTAATTGTCTCTGTCTGAAGGACACCCAGTGACATGCACATGCACTATTGGAAGCTGTGAGTCAGCTGAACTATATGATGCATGTTGGGGTTCTCAAAAACCCTGCCCCATGACACTCCACTATTGGTCATGAAAACCATCCCGTATACAGTCCAGGAATTCCTCCTCTCCGGCATTGTGGCTAATTTGTTTTGTCCAATCTATGTGAATATTAAAATCACCCATGCTAACTGATATTAACTTATTAAATGCATATCCAATTTATTGTTTAATGCCATTTCCAGCCTGACCAGTGACGTTTGTGGTTCTATATATGCCTCCCACTAATATTTTATGTCCCTTGGTATTTCTTAGCTTTACCCATACAGATTCCACATTGTCAGAGGGAATATCCTTTCTCACTATCGTGTTAATTCCCCCGCTGCCACCTTTTCTTTTATTTCTGTCCTTCCTAAATACTGAGAACTCTGGGACATTCAGTTCCCGTCACTGTTCACTCTGCAGCCATGTCTCCGTCTTCCCAATGATATCATACGCATTAATATCTATCTGCGTGATTAATTCATCCACTGTATTGCAAATGCATTAAGGCACAGAACCTTTAAGTTTGTCTTTTGCACAATGCTTGTCTTCCTACCAATATTTTTTCCCACTGCCCTATTTGAATGTTATCCGTGGTTTTTCCACGTATCACTTTTCATATTCAATTTTCTCCCTTTTGATTTTGTCCTTGCTCCCTCTTTCTCTGACTCCATACGTAGGTTCGCACCCCCGGCATATTTTTAAACTCTCCCCAAATGCTGTAGAATGTACCCCCGCCCCCACCCCCCGAGGAGGCCAGTTCCAGTCCGGCGCAGGTGTAACCCATCCAGTTTGTACAGGTCCCACATCCCCCAGAACCGGTACCAATGCTGCAGGAATCTGAATCCCTCCCCTGACACCATCCCTTCAGCCACGTATTCATCCTATATATCCAATCCTCTGACCAGCAGTGACACCAGTGGTAATCCTTGTGAGCTGGTTTAGCTCACTCGGCTAAATAGCTGGCTTTTAAAGCAGACCAAGGCAGGCCAGCAGCACGGTTCGATTCCCGTACCAGGCGACTAGGGGCTTTTCACAGTAACTTCATTGAAGCTGACTCGTGACAATAAGCGATTTTCATTTTTCATTTTTCATTTTCAGTAGCTTTGAGATCCAATTTCTTAACTTCCTTCCTATCACCCTGTATTCTGCTTTTAGGACCTATTTTTACCTATGTTGTTTGCTCCGATGTATACCACGACCACTGGCTGTTCAACCGGCCCCTCCAGAATGTCCTGTACCCGCTCCGAGACATCCTTGAGCCTCGCACCAGTGGGGCAACATCCCATCCTGGAATCTGGTTTGCGGCCACAGAAACGCCAGTTTAGTCCCGTTACAATTGAATTCACTATAACTATTTCACTATCACACTTACTCCCCTCTGCAGTAGAACTAACCGTGGTGCCACGAGTTCGGGTTTTGCTGTTTCCCCTGAGAGACCATTCCCCTAAACTTTACCGAAAATGGTATATCTGTTCTGCAGGGAATGACCACCTGAGATTCCTGCACTACCTGCCTCGATCTCTTGCTCTGTCTGGTGGTCACAAATTTCCTTCCTTCCTGCGGAGTCTAAGCCTGCGGTGTAATCACCTCTCTATCCGTGTTTCCCAAGATACGCTCCGACTCGCGGATGCTCGACAGTTTCTGCAGACGCAGCTCCAGGTCTGAAACTCGAGCTTCCAGCACCTTGAACTGGAGATACTTCCCGCGTACATGCTGACCATGGGAACTGAATCTGTCCCAGGCCTGCCACATCGAGCAAGAAGTTCAAACCAGTCCTGACATGATTTATTCCTTTAAATTAACCCTTTGATATTAAACTTTGGAAAGATGTTGTGTCCGATTAAATCCAATCCCCGTGCACTACTCAACTAGATTTTTAAAAAACTGATTATTTATCCCTTTTGATCTGACAACAAATTTAAAATAGTGTTTTTTTTTAAAATTAAAACAGTTATTTAAATCAACTTAAATATGATAACTTAAATAAACCCAAAATAGCTTTTAAATCAAATTAATAAATTAAAAATAGTAGTTATCTTCAATCGTTACTAAATACAGAGAAACTGAGACATACATGATACACAACCGGACACACACATTGACACACACACGTACAGACTCACACAAACACACAGGATCACACACAGACAAACACTGGCTTTGCAGCAATAAACTCATTGTGAATTGGTGCATCGTGAATACATTTTTATTACAGTATCAACTTTGGAAAATTCAGAACTCAAATTCACTGTAGCAAAGTGTGGGGTTGGAAATTTGGAATTAGGAGCCAAAGATTGAGGTGTTGAACTTTCTGAATCAAGAGGTTCAACTTCAATTTTTGATTCTCTGCTATCTCTGATATCTGATGCTCTGTATCTTACACTATCTCTGCACTCTACCACCGCCCCCTCCTCCCAGCCTTTCGATGTGCCTGGAGACTTGCAGTATTGTTTAAAGATTGCGAACATATTTACATTTCTCGTGGCATTTTAGAAAAAAACAAATAGATTCACAAAGAGACACAATTCAGTTCAAAGCATCCTCAATATCCAAACCGCGAATCTTCCACTCAAATAACCGTAAGTCTGTCGGAAGGGAACCCACCATTCCACCATGCTTTTGTTAGCTTTTGTCACATTCCCCATAGGAATTACGGACACTTTATAATATTAAGACTAGGTTCAACTGACACATCCTGTGAACCAAAATTATTTTTCATGTGCAAATATGAAAGAAATTGCACGGTGGCGCAGTTGTTAGCACTGCTGCCTCCTGGCGCCGAGGATCCGGGTTCGCACCCGGCTCCGGGTCACTACACCACATTGATAAAAATGAAAAGAAATCCAAGGTATAATTTTCCCTGCACCCATTTGAACTTGATTGCATTTGATTTTTCTTCTTCAGCTTTTGTTTCAAGACGAGTCTCGATGCCTGTGTCTCAGCGTTGCTCACAGAATTAAAGCGGCAGTGACAACGAGGAGACAGAACTGGCTGAATAATACAAAGCAGAGAGAAATGGTCAATGGATAATTTTCGGGAGGAAAGGTTTGTAGTGATGATCCCCAGGGGTCAGTTTGGGGACCCTTGCTTTTCGTGATACGTATTAATGATCTAGATCCTGTTGTGCAGGGGGCTTCCTAAAAGTTTGCCGATTCTTTGAAACATCAACGTATTGTGAACTATGAGGATGGCAGTGTGGAACTTCAAATGTACAGAGGAATGTTGTTGGATTGGGCAGACACACGGCAGATATTGTTCAATGCAGAGAAGGGTGCCGTGATGCATTTTGGTAGGTAGGACGTCTTGGGACAATAAAAAATGTGGGGTAAAATTGTGAAAGGGTTGCAAGAACTAACGTAGCTGGGTATAGATATATACATAGATCATTGAAGGTGGTAGGACAGGTGGAAAGTGGTTATACAGAAAAAAGCATTATGGGCTTTATTAATCGGGGCACAGAGTGAGAGAGCGACGAGGTAGTGCTGAATGTTTCAACTGATACGTTTCAACTGATCACCTCTCATTCGTAGAAACTCTGGCGAACACAGGCTCTGGTCGACCAATCTATCATATAACAGTCCTGCCACCCCTGACACAAGTCTGGTGAATCTTCGTTCCACTTCCACTGAGAAAATAATGTTCCCCCGAAGGTAAAGAGACCAAAATTGATTGCAGTACCCCAGGTGTGGTCTGACAAAACTGCTGCACAATTGAAGCACATATGCTGGTTTAGCTCCGTGGGCTACACAGCAGATTTGTAATGCAGAACAAGGCCAGCAGCGGGGGTTCAATTCCCGTACTGATTGACAATTCTGAATTCTCCCTCTGTGTATCCGAACAGGCGCCAGAATGGGGCGACTAGGGGCTTTTCACAGTAACTTAATTGAAGCCCACGTTTGCAGCACGGCAGCACAAGTGAACAGCACAGTGGCTTCACAGCGCAAGAGTGCCACATTTGATTCCCCGCTGGGGCACTGTCTTTGCGAAGACTGCGCGTTCTCCCTGTGTCTGCGTGGTTTTCCTCCGGGTGCTCCCGTTTCATCACACAGTCCGAAAACGTGCAGGTTAGGTGGATTGGCCATTATAAATTGTCATTCGTGACCAAAAAGGACAGGACAGGTTATTGCGTTACAGAGATAGGGTGGAAGTGAGGGTTTAAGTCGGTCGGCGCAGACTCGATGGGCCGAATTGCCTTTTTGTGCATTGCATGCTCTTTGTTCTCTGTACTTGTGACAATAAAATATTTTTACTGGGGCTATTTTACACAGAGGAGTAAATAGCCGGCTTGTAATGAAGAATAATGCCGGTAGCGCATGTTCAGTTCCCGTACCGGCCTCCCAAAACAGGCACATGAATGTGACGACGAGGGTCGTTTCACAATAACTTCATTGAAGTAGACTTGTGACAATAAACCATTATTCGTATTAAAGAATTCCCAGGATTCACCACCATCTGAGTAAAGAAATTCCTCCTCATCTCATTCTTGCATATTGTTTGTTTAAACTTAGAGTAGGAGAGACCCCGGAGTGAGTTACATACTAGAATCTAATCACGGCATTCCGGATTGTTTATATAGAGAATAACAGGTACTGGGGAGTGAGCTACAGACCGGAATCTAATCGAGGGGTGCGGGATGGTTTATGTATCGAATCACAGATACTGGGGAGTGAGTTACAGTCTGGAATCTAATCGAGAGCTCGGGGTGGTTTATATATAGAATAGCAGATACATGGGAGTTAGTTACAGACTTGAATCTAATTAAGGGGTACGGGGTAGTTTACGTATAGAGTAACACATCCCCGGGAATGATTTTCAGAATGGAATCTTTTTGTTTTAAATTTAGAGTACCCAATAATTTCGTTCCAATTTTACCAATCCACTACCCTGCACATTATTGGGTCGTGGGATTGAACCACACTCAAAAACGGGGGAAATGTACAAACTGCACACGGACAGTGACCCAGAGCCGCGATCGGCCTGGAATCTGCCACTCTGAGGCAGCAATGCAAACCATTGCGCCATTGTGCTGCCTTCTACAGACAGGAACCTAATTGAGATTTTAGGGGTGGTTTATATGTAGAATACCAGATCCCTGGGACTGAGTTACAGACTGGATTCTAATCCAGGGCATCAGGGTTGTTTATATATAGAATAACAAATTCCCGGACACGTGGTACAGATTGGATTCTAATCAAGGATTTCGTGGTGGTTTATATCGAGAATGCCAGATCCGCGAGAGTGAGTTACAGACTGGAATCCAATCGTGGGGTTTGGGGTCGTTTATAAATTGAATTACACACGGCCGGGAGTGAGTTACAGACTGGAATCTAATCGAGGGGTTCGGGTTGGTTTATATACAGAATAACAGACACCCGACAGGGAGTTGCAGACTGCAATCTAATCGAGGGATTCGGGGTAGTTTAAATGTAGAATAACAAATGATCAGGAGTATGTCACAGTCTGGAATCTAATCGAGGGGTTTCAGGTTGGTGTATATATAGAATAGCCAATCCCTTGGAGTAAATTACAGACTGGAATATAATCGAGCTGTTTGGGATGGATTATACATAGAATAACAGACACCCGGGAATGAGTTAGAGACTGGACTCAGATAGAGGGGTTCTGGGTGGTTTATATATAGAAAAACAGATCCCCGGCAGTGAGTTACAGACTGGAATCTCACCGAAGGGTTCGGGATCGTTTATGAATAGTATAACATATACCCGGGATTGAGTTACGGCCGGGAATCTTATCGCCGGGTTCGGGTAGATTATATCTCGAATAACAGATCCCTGGGTGTGAGTTACAAACTGGAATCTAATCGTGGCGGCTGGATAGTTATTCCCCCCAAGAATCTGTTTTTTCGGTTGCACCGCGTGCCGTTTTTCCTTTCATAAAGACGTCAATTAGCGCTCTTCTCATTCTTCTAAACTCGAGAGTTCGGCCTGAACACTTCATCTCTTCTCAGAAGGCAACGTACAAAGAAAAGTACAGGCTCTTTGGCAGTACTGGACTTTTTCCGACCATGCTGCCAGTCTAACAAAACCCTTCTACACTTCCGGGGTCCATATCCCTCTATTCTCATCCTGTTCATGTATTTGGCAGAACACCCCTTAAACACCATCATTGTCCCTGCTTCCACCACCTCCTCTGACTGTGAGTTCCAGGCACCCACTACCTTCTGTGAAATAACATACTTTCCTCGCACACCGCCTTTAAACTTTGACACCCCGCATCTTAAACTGATGTCGTCTCGTAATTGAATGGAAAACAGCTTCTGACTTTCCACTCTGCCCATGTCCTTCATTAGCTTGTCGACTGCAGATTCGATCGCTCTTCTGAGAACAGATCAGGTTTGTCCAATCTCTCCTCATAGGTATAGCCCTCCATCCCCGACAACATCCTTCGAGCAGTGTGGCGACCAGAATTGAACACTATTCCATGTGTGGCCTAACTAAGGTTTATGAAGCTGCAGCAAGACTTCCCGATTTTTATACACAGTGCCTCGGCTGGTGAAGGCAAGCATGCTTCTTCACTCGCTTCTCCCCTGTGTTGCCACTTTCAGTGATCTGTGGAGATGTGCGCCCAGCTAACTGTCTGACAATGGTCATAAGTGTTCTGCCTTGGGCAGCACAGTGGCCTAGTGGTTAGCACAACCGCCTCACGGCGCTGAGGTCCCAGTTTCGATCCCGGCTCTTTCGTTCCCACAACCCAAAAATGTGCAGAGGAGGTGGATTAGCTACGCTAAATTGCCCTTAATTCGAAAAAATAATTGGCTAATCTAAATTGAAAAAAAATGTGTTCTGCCATTTATGGTAAATTCCTCACATGTATTAGTGTACATAACACTGGGAGATACTTCAATCTACAGAAACTTGCAAAGGTTGTACTGCACAACTTACAACATCCTAGATTTCAGCAGGGCGTCACGGTGGCACAGTGGTTAGCAGTGCTGCCTCAGAGCGCCAGAGAACCGGGTTCAATTCCAGCTTCGGAAGACTGTGTGGAGTTTGCACTTTCTCCCAGTGTCTGTGTCGGATTCCTCCAGGGGATCCGGTGTCTTCCCAGTCACAGATGTGCAGGTCATCAATGGTCCCTTGGTGTTCAAAATGTTACGTGTGGTTACTGGGTTATGGAGTTAGAGAAAGGGCTTGACCATCGGTGGGGTGTATTTCGGAGGGTCCGGAGAGACTCGATGGGTTAAATGGTCTCCTTCTGCATTGGTGGAATTCTAAAGATATGTCATAAGATAGCCTCATCTAAGAAGCACAACAAAAATAACTCTCACGTATCCAAGGGAAATATAAAAATTATGCTCAGAATCACAACCATTAACCTTTCCATCCCTCAGCGACTCTCATACACCCCTTCTCGACTGAGAATATTCTCCTCTATTCTGATATGAAAAGTATTGGGTTGAAAAGGGTTAACTGGCCCTGTTTGTTCAGTGGCCGTAGTTAATGTGAATCTCCATGGAGCTTAACTGTGTCACTGGAGGGTTTCCCTCTTCTAATAATAAGTGATTGATTTCAATCTGTTTTTGCACACTGTCAACGGGAACATCTACTCCAACACTGGCAGAGATCTGCGGCTCCAGAGAAACCGAGAGGAGGGTTCAGAATCTGAAAACAATCGATTCGAACATTAAAACAACAAATCAGAATCTGGCAACACAAGGGTTAAAACAATGGTTGTGAATCTGAGTTCAATCGATTGGAATGTTACAACTGTGGTTCGGCGTTTTACATATGGACTTTATTGGTTTACTCATGGTTCGAATATATTAACATCCAAGATTTATTATGCACTCGAAATTATTCAAGCGGGATACTTTCCGATCCTGGCTATTGTTGGTGTCCCTGGTAAATCTCCCTATCCAGTTGTTATTTCTATTAACTCGTTTCAACTGTATTACTGTTCTTGTCCTTCACTCTGCCCTGTTTGTTTCTGTTTCGGTGGAGTGCCTGTACACAGATTTTAAATCTACTGTCAAACGTTTTAGATTGTTTATACTTTACCCTCCCCTCTGGCTTCTAGTGGATTTCTTGCCATGACCCCACATGCAGCTTGTAAAGTTGTAATCCCCTTTTCAATGTATGACTATCCTTTGTGCTTAAGTGACGGGAACATGGACGATAACTTCAGTCCCACTCACACACTCTGTTGCCTACCACTGACTCCATTCCTGTGTCTGACACTGATCCACACTCATTAACACGTGTTCCCCTTTAGCTCTGAGCAGATTTCGTAACCCCGTCTCCACCCCATCATTAATCCTGTCGACTGACATTCCGAAATATAATCCTCTGCCTGACCACAGCTCTCAATGTCAATTCCGGAATAGCTTATTACAATTCTCTGCTGACCGGCCTCCCAGGTACAAAGCTGCAGAACTAAAGTTCATCTTAAAGCTCTGCAGTCCCTATCCAATCTCTGACCAAATCCACATCACCCATCATCCTTGTCCTCATTGACTTCGATCACCAGACGCTCTGGCAAAGCCTTAATTTTCTGACTCAACTCATCTATTCATTCCATGACTTTGTCAACGTGAATGACTCACCCTCTGTCCGGGGCAGCACTGTAGCATTGTATATAGCACGATTGCTTCACAGCTCTAGGGTGCCAGGTCCAATTCCGGCTTTGGTCAATGTCTGTGCGGAGTCTGCATATCCTCCCCATGTGTGCGTGGGTTACCTCCGTGTGCTCCGGTTTCCTCCCACAGTCCAAAGATGTACAGGGAGGTGGATTGACCATGATCAATTGTCCCTTCGTGTCCAAAATTTCCCTTTGTGTTGGGTTGGGTTATGGGGAGAGGGTGGAGGTGTTGACATTAGGTAGGGTGCTCTTTCCAAGAGCCGGTGAGGAGTCGATGGGCCGAATGGCCTCCTTCTGCACTGTAAATACTGTAGATTTTCCAGAATGTTTTTGCGTGCTCCCGTTTCAACAGCGCCTGAAAACGTTCAACAGCCAACAATCTTCCATATCTAACCGCACATCATTTCTCTTCCTGACACCAGTTTCACTGATACGGCCCCTCTCATCCCTGTGCTGTGGAAATATCGATCCTTAAATGGTACAGCCACATTGCTGGTCACATCTCGTGTGCTCTGTACGTCGCCCCATGCTGGGCAGATAGCATGTTGTGGTGTATCCAGATACAGCAGGTAATGTGAGGCAGCTTCTGAGTGTGATATCAATGAGTAGCCAATTATCTTTTCCAACTAAGTGACAAGGTATCGTGGCCCATGCACCTGCCCTGCAAGTATGTGGGTTGTGGGAGTGAGACCCACTCAGATACTGGGAGACTGATCAAACTCCAGAAGGACAGATACACGGAGCCGGGAGCGAACCCGTGTCCTCGGCGCCGTGAGACAGTAGAGCTATCCACTGCGCCACCATGCCGCCCTAATGAACTGTTTCAATCAATCTAGCAGTCTGTGTTTACATTTTCACATTTATGTGTTTCAATTCCCTCTCCAATTTAAATGTTACTATCGTCCCTGCTTCCACCGCTTCCTCCGGCAGCGAGTTTCAGGCACCCACCAGCCTCTGTATACAAAACTGCCTCGTACATCTCCTCTAAACATTGCCCTTAGCACCTTAAATCTATGCCCCAGAGTAATTAATCCTGGGGAAATGTCTCTGACTACCCGCCATGTCTATGCCCCTCATACTTTTGTAGACTTCCAGCAGGTCGCCCCTCAACCTCCGTCGCGGCAGTGAGAACTAACCGAGTTTATTCAACCTCTCCTCACAGCTAATGATGTCTATAACAGGTAACATCCTGCTAAATCTCTTCTGCACCCTCTCTGAAGCCTGCACATCTTTCTGGTAGTGTGGCGATCAGAATTGAACACTACGAGTATGGCCTAACTGAGGTTCTGTACAGCTGCAACATGACTCGCCAATTCTTATACTCAATGCCCCGGTCAATGAAGGCAAGCATGCTGTATTCTTTCTTGAATTCCTCCACCTCCTGTGTTGCACTTTTCAGTGACATGTGAACCTGTACACCTAGATCTCACTGACTTTCAATACTCTTGATGCTCCCACCATTCACAGAATATTCCCTACCTGCATCAGACCTTCCAAAATGCATTACCTCACATTTGCCCGGAGTAAACTCCATCTACCATCTCTCCTCCCAAGACCCCAACCTATCTAATTCCTGCTGAATCGCCTGGAAGTCCTCAGCGCTATCCGCCATTCCACCAAACTTTGTGTCGTCTGCAAACTTACTAGTCAGACAAGTTACATTTTCCTGCAAATCATTTATATATATTTTATGTTCTTATTTTTTTGAAGAATGAAGGGATTAAGGGTTATGATGTTCGGGCCGGAAAGTGGAGCTGAGTGCACAAAAGTTCATCCATGATGTCACTGAATGGCGGAGCAGGCACGAGGGGCCATGTGGCCTTCTCCAGCTCCTAGTTCTTATGTTCTTATCTTCTTGTATGCGACAAACAGCTAAGGTTCCAGTAATGTTTCCTGTGGAATACCATTAGTCACAGCACTCCAATTAGAAAGGCACCCTTCCATTGGTACTCTCTGCATTCTATGGTCTAGCCAGTTCTGTATCCAGATTGCCAGCTCACTCCTGACCCCGTGTGACCTCACCTTTTCCACCAGTCTATCATGAGGGACCTTGTCAAAGGCCTTACTGAAGTCCGTATATACAACATCCACTGCCCTACCTGCATCCATCATCTTTGTGACCTCTTCGAAAAACTCTATCAAGTTAGTGATGCAGGACCTCCCCTTCACAAAACCATGCTGTCTCTCACGAATACGTCCATTTGCTTCCAGATGGAAGTAGATCCTGTCTCGAATAATTCTCTCCAGTAATTTCCCTATCACTGACGTAAGGATCACCGGCCTGTAGTTTCCTGCATTATCATTGGTACCCTTCTTAAACAGAGGGACAACATTGGCTGTTCGCAAGACCTCCGATATATCAACTGAAGACAGTGTAGGTCCAATGATTTTTGTCAAGACCTCACGAATTTCCTCTCTAGCTTCTTTCAGTATTCTGCCGTAGATCCCATCAGGCCCTGGGGACTTACCAATTTAGTGTTTTTCAAGACCTCCACTACCTCGTATTGGTGGATCTCAATCTGACACGGGCAGCACGGTAGCATGGCGGTTAGCATAAATGCTTCACAGCTCCAGGTTCCCAGGTTCGATTCCCGGCAGGGTCACTGTGCGGAGTCTACACGTCTTCCCCATGTGTGCGTGGGTTTCCTCCGGGTGCTCCGGTTTCCTCCCTCAGTCCAGAGATATGCGGGTTAGGTGGATTGGCTATGCTAAATTAGCCGTAGTGTCCTAAAAAGTAAGGTTAAGGGCAGTGTTGTTGGGTTATGAGTGCCAAAGAGCCTGTTGTGTGCTATACTGTTCTATGTTCTATGTTCCATCTACACAACCTTCTCCAGACTCAACATCCACCAATTCCTTCTCTTTGGTGAAAACTGATGCAAAGCATTAATTTAGTACGTCGCCCATTTCCTCAGGCTCCACACATCGGTTCCCTTGTCTATCTTTCGGTCGTCCAATCCTCTCCCTGGCTACCCTCTTGCGTTGTATGTACGTGTAAAAATCCTTAGGATTGTTCTTACCCCTATTTGCCAATTACTTTTCGTGACGCCTTCTAGCCCTCCTTACTGATTGCTTAAGTACCTTCCTAGATTCCTGATATTCTGCACAGGCTTCGTCTGTTCCCAGCCTTCTTCCTCACAGGAACGTGCCGGTCTGGAATTCCTTTCAACTGACTATTTCATAGAATTTACAGTGCAGAAGGAAGCCATTCGGCCCATCGATTCTGCACCAGCTCTTGGAAAGAGCACTCTACCCAAGCAAATACCTCCACCCTATCCCATAACCCAGTAACCCCACCTAACACTAAGAGCAATTTGGACACTAAGGGCAATTTAGCCTGACCAATCCAGCTAACCTGCACATCTTTGGGCTGCGGGAGGAAACCGGAGCACCCCGAGGAAACCCACGCACACACGGGGAGAACGTGCAGACTCCACACAGACAGTGATCCAAGCCGGGATTCGAACCTTCGGGGGGGGGGGGGACTGTCGTAAACGCAGAAAATTGTGACTGCGCCCAGTCTTACTCCTGACCTCTACCCATATATCCTCACTGTACTCTGAGGTGTCCTCCCGCAGTACGGCTGTGATATGTTCCCTAACCAGAAGCGCAACCCCCACCACCCCTTTTACATACCCCTCTATCCCGCCTGAAACATCTAAATTCTGTAACGTTTAGATGCCAATCCTGTCCTTCCCTCAACCAGGTTTCTGTAATGGCATCAAGATCACGGTTCCAAGTACTAATCCAAGCTCTAAGTTCAATTGCCGTACCCGTAATACATTTTGAATTAAAACATATGCACTTCAGGCCACCAGGCCCGCTGGGTTCAGCAATTTCTCCCTGTGTACTCTGCCTCAGAGCCATATTGGCCATATTCCCTGGTTCTCCCTCAATGGCTTCGCCTTCTGACATATTGCTCCGGTGCCCACAACCCTGCCATACTAGTTTTAAACCGCCCGTATGCCACTTGCAATCCTTGCGGCCATTATATTTATTCCTCTCCAGTTTGGATGAAACTCGTCCTTTTTATACAGTTCACACCTGCCCTAGAAGAGCTCCCAGTACTCCAGATAACGGGAACCCTTCCTCCTACACCAGCTGTTTAGCCACGTGTTTAGCGGCTCTATTTTCCTATTTCTAGCCTCACTAGCAATTGGCACAGGGAGTAATCCCAAGTTTACAACCCTCGAGGTCCTGTCTTTAAACGTTCTGCGTAGATCCCTGAACTCCTGCTGCATGACCTTATTCCCCTTCCAGCCTATATCGTTCGAACCAATATCGTTCTTTGCCCTCCCCCTTCTGGATGCAGCTCCCCGTTCAGAGACATCCTGGACCCTGGCATCAGCGAGTCATCATACCATCCTGGAGTCTCTTTCACGTCCACAGAAGCGTCTATCTGTTCCCCTGAGTAGAGAGTACATTATGACTATTGCTCCTCTGCGCTTTGATCATCCCTTCTGAACATCAGAGCCAGCCGTGGTGCAACTGCTCTGGCTGCTGCAGTTTTCCCCTGATAGGCTATCCCTCCCGACAGTATCCAAAGGGTTATACCTGTTCGCGATGGGGACAACTCCAGGGGATTCCTGCACTGACAATCTGCCCTTTCTTAATGTCACCCATTTAACTCTGCAGAGAGTGGAAGCCCTGCAACCAGAGAAGAGGAGGGGGTTAGTCCTCCCAGTCCGGGTTTTACAAGCACATAGTGATATTATCACTGAACTGGTAATCCAACGATAAAGAGCAGTACTCTGGGGACACAGGTTCCAATCCTACTGCGACAATTGGTATTAATTGAAATAAATAAGGAAAAACGCTTCTGGAATTAAAAGTTTAATGATGGATGGCATGGTTGCGCAGCGGTTAGCACTGCAGTTTCACAGAGCTGAGTAGCCGGGTCCAAACCCGGCCCTGATCACTTTCCTTGTGGTGTTTCCACATTTTCCCCGTGTCTTCGAGCTTCTCACCCCACAACACAAATGATGTGCAGGATAGGTGCACTGGTAACGCAACATTGCTCCTTAACCGGAATGAAAAAATGTGTGCTGTAAATTTATTTTTAAAAAGAAAAATGAAGACCATTAAACCATTGTCGTTTGTTGTAAAACAGCATCTCGTTCAGTAATGTCCTTGATGGTCCGAAATCTACCGTATTTACCTGTTCTGAGCGACATGTAACTGCATAATCACTGCACCGTGATTGAATCTTTACTGTCCTCCCAAACGGCCGCGACAGTTACTGAGTTGTTTCAAAGTGCTTGGAGATTACAAATAAAGAAACATGGATGGAGCAAGCGGCTTCGACCTCAGATCGAGAAATAACATCAGCAAACCCAGCCGTGGCCCTTCCAAAGTCCTGAGTATTAATATCTGGGGGCTTGTGTGAGATTTGTGAGAGCGTCTAACAGACAAGTCAAACATCAGCCTGACGCCCGAACCACCTGAGACTGGTTCAACAGCTGCAGCTCCTTACCCACCTCGCTGGTGTTAACCAGCTGAACCCTAATGCCAGCGGGAACGTTCCGCTCCCGCTCCCTCCACCCAAACACCCACCTCCGGTCCCGCCAGATAGAGA
Source organism: Scyliorhinus canicula (assembly GCF_902713615.1). Classification (NCBI taxonomy): domain Eukaryota; kingdom Metazoa; phylum Chordata; class Chondrichthyes; order Carcharhiniformes; family Scyliorhinidae; genus Scyliorhinus; species Scyliorhinus canicula. The sequence goes on along the minus strand of NC_052175.1, from coordinate 10,125,242 downwards.
GGTAAAACACAATTGAACTTTATCGCCAACTCCGAGGATATCCCAATACCCCCACAAGCCGTGTCGAATATAACAATATAGTGCCAACTGGAGCACTAAAAACACACAAAAAAACAAAACTCAAAAAAGTTAACTCCACCGATATCCAAACCAGACGTGACGCAGAAATCGTCCGTCATCCTCGTAGAAGTAAAACACAAAAAAATAGAAGAATTTCACCCTCAAACAACAATTGCACAGGTAATTCCCCAATATTCCCCCAACCTACAGCACTCACAGACCAAACAAAACATCATCAATTTAAACCAAGTTCTTGCTTCTGATGAAGGTGTCCGCCTCCGCCGTTCTATCAAAGTAGGTTTTCCCCGACTTGGCACTGACCCGCAGCCTGGTCAGCTGCACCAGACTTAACCTGACTTGGCAGTGACGCGCAGTCTGGCCGGTTACACCAGGTTAATCCTGAAACGGCAGTGCCCCCCCAGCCTGGCCGGGTATACCAGGCTTAACCTGCCTTGGCAGTGACCTGCAGCTTGTCAGGGTAAACCAGGCTGACCCTGACTTGGCAGTGACCCACAGACTGGGCGGGGACATCAGCCTGAATCTGACTTCGCAGTGGCCCGCATTCTGGCCAGGTAAACCAGGCTGAACTTCACTTGGCAGTGACCCGCAGCGAGACTCGGTAAACTGCGTGTGTGCGTGGGTGGGTTTGTGGGTGTGAACGTGTGTGAGTGTCTCGGTGTGTTTACATGTGTGTGTCGTGCATGTGTGTTGGTGTGGATTTGTCTGCTTATGTATATGGCTGTGCGTGTGTGCGTGTGTGCAGGGGGGAACTGAATGGTTGTGTGGGCATCTCTCGGTGACTGTGTGGAGGTGTTCGCGTGTGCTTGTGTGAGCGTGCGTCGGCGCATGTCTGTATATGTCAATGTTGGCGTGTGTGCGTGCGCTTGTGTGTGTGTATAGGGGTCAGTGTGTCTGTGGGTTTCGTGAGGTTGCTTGTGTGCTTCTCCGGGTGCATGTGTGTGTAGGTAATACATGAGTACATGTGTGCGTGTGTTTGTGGCTGGGCGAGTGTGTGGGTGTGCAAAAGCTGGTGTGAGTGTTTGTATGTGCGTCTGGGTCTGTGTGTGTGCTTGGGTGTTTGTGTGCAAGTGGGTGTGTGTTTGAATAGGTGCTTTGGTGTGTTGTTTCGTGTCTGTGTTTGGGAGAGAGTGCATGTGTGTTACTGAATGCGTGGATGTGTATGATGGCGACTGGGAAGGTATAGGTGCGCATGTGGTTTTGAGCATGCCTAGATGAGTATATGTATGGGTGTGCCAGACAGTGTTTCGGTCAGTGTGTGTTTGTTGCTGTATTTGTGGGTGCGCGGGAGAGGGTTTTTGTGGGTGTGTTCGTGTTTGTGCGTCTGTGTGGGTGTGTTTGTCTGCTTCTGTGAAACGCAATGTTTGAGGGTATGAGTGATAATGTGTGTGGGGACATGTGTGAATATCGATATGCGTCTGTGGGTAGGTTTGAAATGAAAATCGCTTATTGTCACGAGTAGGCTTCAAATGAAGTTACTGTGAAAAGCCCCTAGTCGCCACATTCCGGCGCCTATTCGGGGAGGCTGTTATCGAGCCGTGCTGCTGGCTTGCTTGGTCTGCTTTCAAAGCCAGCGACTTAGCTGTGTGCTAAACAACCCCTATAATGTGTGTGTGTGAATTCGTGTTAACTCTTTTGTGTGTGTTTGCATGTGTGTTGTCAGGTGTGACGTTTGTACGGTTGTCTGCATGTATGTATGCGTGTGTGCGTTTGTGAGAGTGTGTATGTGGTTGTGTATCTGTGGATATATATTTGCCTGTGTAGGGGAGAGTGTGTGAGCGATAGTGTGGGTGTGCCTATGCGTGTGTGAGTACATGCATGGGCTTATGTGTAGTTGTGTGTGGAACAGGTGTGTGTGGGCGTCGTTGGGTGTTGGTGAGAGTTTTTGAGTGCACGTGCGTGGTTCAGTGAGTGGCTGTGTGCCTGTCGGCACAGGTTTGTGTGTGTCAGTGTGTGTAAGATTTTCCCATAAGATTTCATAAGATTTTCCCTCCATACCAGGCAACATCTTGGTAAATCTCCTCTTCACCCGTTCCAAAGCTTCCACGTCCTTCCTATAATGAGGTGACCAGAACTGTACGCAATACTCCAAATGCGGCCGTACTAGAGTTTTGTACAACTGCAACATGACCTCATGGCTCCGGAACTCAATCCCTCTACCAATAAAGGCCAACACACCATAGGCCTTCTTCACAACCCTATCAACCTGGGGGGCAACTTTCAGGGATCTATGTACATGGATATCGAGGTCCCTCTGCTCATCCACACTACCAAGAATTTTACCATTAGCCAAATATTCCGCATTCCTGTTATTCTTTCCAAAGTGAATCACCTCACACTTCTTCACATTAAACTCCATTTGCCACCTCTCAGCCCAGCTCTGCAGCTTATCTATGTCCCTCTGTATCCTGCAACATCCTTCCCCACTGTCTACAACTCCACCGACTTTAGTGTCATCTGCAAATTTACTCACCCATCCTTCTGCGCCCTCCTCTAGGTCATTTATAAAAATGACAAACAGCAGCGGCCCCAGAACAGATCCTTGTGGTACGCCATTCGTAACTGAACTCCATTCTGAACATTTCCCATCAACTACCACACTATGTCTTCTTTCAACTAGCCAATTTCTGATCCACATCTCGAAATCACCCTCAATCCCCAGCCTCCGTATTTTCTGCAATAGCCGACCGTGGGGAACCTTATCAAACGCTTTACTGAAATCCACATACACCACATCAACTGCTTTACCCTCGTCTACCTGTTCAGTCACCATCTCAAAGATCTCGATAAGGTTTTTGAGGCATGATCTACCCTTCACAAAACCATGCTGACTATCCCTAATCATATTATTCGTATCTAGATGAGTATAAATCGTAGCTTTTATAATTTCCTCCAAGACTTTACCCATCACAGACGTTAGGCTCACCGGCCTATAGTTACCGGGGTTATCTCTACTCCGCTTCTTGAACAAAGGGACCACATTTGCTATCCTCCGGTCCTCTGGAAACTATTCCTGTAGCCAATGATGACCTAAAAATCAAAGCCAAAGGCTCAGCAATCTCTTCCCTGGCTTCCCAGAGAATCCTAGGATAAATCCCATCAGGCCCCGGGGACTTATCTATTTTCACCTTGTCCAGAATTGCCAACACTTCTTTCCTACGTACCTCAATGTCATCTATTCTAATAGCCTGGGTCTCAGCATTCTCCTCCACAATATTATCTTTTTCCTGAGTGAATACTGACGAAAAGTATTCATTTAGTATCTCGCTTATCTCCTCAGCCTCCACACACAAATTCCCACCACTGTCCTTGACTGGCCCTACTCTTACCCTAGTCATTCTTTTATTCCCGACATACCTATAGAAAGCTTTTGGGTTTTCCTTGATCCTACCTGCCAAAGTCTTCTCATGTCCCCTCCTTGCTCGTCTCAGCTCTCTCGTTAGATCCTTCCTCGCTTCTTTGTAACTATCAAGCGCCCCAACTGAAACTTCACGCCTCATTTTCACATAGGCCTCCTTCTTCCTCTTAACAAGAGATTCCACTTCTTTGGTAAAGCACGGTTCCCTCGCTCGACACCTTCCTCCCTGCCTGACTAATACGTACTTATCAAGAACATGCAATAGCTGTTCTTTGAACAAGCTCCACATATCCAGTGTGTCCAACCCTTGCAGCCTACTTCTCCAACCTACACATCCTAAGTCATGTCTAATGGCATCATAATTGCCCTTCCCCCAGCTATAACACTTGCCCTGCGGGGTAGACTTATCCCTTTCCATCACTAACGTAAAGGTCACCGAATTGTGGTCACTGTTTCCAAAGTGCTCACCTACCTCCAGATCTAACACCTGGCCTGGTTCAGTACCCAAAACCAAATCCAATGTGGCCTCGCCTCTTGTTGGCCTGTCAACATATTGTGTCAGGAAACCCTCCTGCACACATTTTACAAAGAACGACCCATTTAATGTACTCGAACTATATATTTTCCAGCCAATATTTGGAAAGTTAAAGTCTCCCATAACAACTACTCTGTTACTTTCGCTCTTTTCCAGAATCATCTTCGCCATCCTTTCCTCTACATCCCTAGAACTATTAGGTGGCCTATAGAAAACTCCCAACAGGGTGACGTCTCCTTTCCTGTATCTAACCACAGCCCATTCTACCTCGCAAGAAGAGTCCCCATCTAGCATCCTTTCTGCCACCGTAATACTGTCCTTGACTAGCAGCGCCACACCTCCCACTCTTTTGCCCCTTTTCTGAGCTTACTAAAACACCTAAACCCCGGAACCTGCAACAACCATTCCTGTCCTGCTCTATCCATGTCTCAGAAATGGCCACGACATCGAAGTCCCAGGTACCAACCCACGCTGCCAGTTCCCCTACCTTATTTCGCATACTCCTCGCAATGAATAGACACACTTCAAACCACCTACCTGAACACTGGCACCCTCCTGCGAAGTCAAATCTGTGCTCCTGACCACTATGCTCTCAATCTCCCGTACTCCAAAACTACAATCCAGGTTCCCATGCCCCTGCTCAATTAGTTTAACCCCCCCAAAAAAACACCACTAACAAATCTCCCCCCACCAGGATATTGGTGCCCCTCAGGTTCAGATGTAGACCACCCTGACCATTTGTGTCTCTGTTTCTGTGAGATTGCGTGTTGCATGTATTTGAGAGAGTTTAATTGTGTGTATGCGTATGTGTGTGTATTGTGTGAGTGCCCGTGTTTGTGGTTAATAATTTATGTATGTAGGTGTGTAGGTGAATGTGTGGGTGTGTTTGCCTGTGTCTGGCTGTAAATGTTTGTTTATGTAGGTGCCTGATTGGGTCTCCGAGTCTGAGCGGGGAGTGGCGTTCATGAGGGATTCTGAGCGTGTGCATTTGTGTTTCTGTGTCTGTGAGTGTGTAACTGCGTGTGTGAGTCTTGTCTTTGTGTTCTGGGTCTGCGACTAGTATTTGTGTCTCGCTCTGTGATGGTATAGTGTTCCACTCTGTGATTTTTACCTCTGTGTCTGTTTGTGTGTGTATTTGTTTGAATTTGTTAACACCACCTCAATGAAATGGTAATGCCTTGCGCAGCCGGACGTATAATTCCATTGCTTATATCCTTTCCTCACAGCGAACCTCATCACAATTGTGATCCTGAAGAGAAAAAACTGTGGACTGTCCAAATGTGTCACGTACTACCTGATGGGCATGGCAGTGGCGGATCTGCTGGTCATTATTCTCGACCTTATATTGAGGCAGATTCCGATTGTTTTCTTGGAACAGTTTGTGTTCCTGTGGTCCATCCCCGTGTGTAATATCCACGCCGTTCTGCTTTTTGCAGCCACAGATTGTTCTGTCTGGTTCACCGTCACTTTCACTTTTGATCGATTTGTGGCCATTTGTTGCCCGAAGCTGAAAAGTAAATATTGCAGCACTAAAACGGCGGTTGTGGTTCTGGGAACAGTGACCGTGCTGAGCTGTTTGAAGAACATGTTCTGGTATTTTATGTTCTCGCCTGGGTACCGATTGGCGAACACCCCCTGGTTTTGTGATGCCGAAAGATATATTTATTCTTCTCCAGTCTGGGCCGCAATCGATTTCCTCCACTACATTGTAAACCCGTGTTTTCCATTTGTCCTGATTCTGCTGCTCAATGTTTTCACCGTCAGACACATTGTGGTGAGCAGCAGGGCCCGCAGGAGACTCCGATCTCACAGCAGTGGAGAAAGCTTCAGAGACCCAGAGATGGAGAGTCGAAGGAAATCCATTATTTTACTGTTTGTTATCTCAGCCAATTTAATTCTGTTATGGTCAATGTTAATGCTTTATTCTATATGGTATCGGATGCTTTATATGGGGTATGATTCAATGCAATTACATCCATTCGTTATGGAATTGGGGATCATGCTGCAACTTCTGAGCTGCTGCACAAACACTGCTATTTACGCCGTGACACAGACTGAGTTCAGAAAGCAATTGAAGAATGTTCTGAAATTTCCTTTCACTCCATTTCTTCAATTCATAAAATCCTGAGAAGAAACCCCACCAACACCTCATCTCTCTTCAGCCATAGGCCGCTCAAACTGCTCATCACTAAGCATGTCATTGGCTATGTAGTGGTGCCAGGGGAGAAGGTTGGCCACCATTGTGCGTTGCCGGGGTTGTGAGTCTCCATCTTCCGTTGCTGGAGAGACAGTGGGCCGCCATCTTCCTTTACTGGGAGATGCTGTCAGTGTCGCTTCTTCCACTTTTATTAAAATTAACGGCCATATATCTTACAACACTATTTTAAAGTCCAACAGGTTTATTTGTAGTCACGAACTTTCGGTCAGACACCTGATGAAGGAGCTACGCTCCGAAAGTTAGTGATTCCAAATAAGCATTTGGACTTTAACCTTGTATTGAAATACTTCTTAATGTGCCCAGCCTAGTCTAACCCCAGCATCTCAACATGATTCAAATTAACGGCTGGTGGCAGAGATGGGAGGTGAGGTGCTTTAACATGGCGGTCCCGCGACATCGGCACCTACTCCCCGAGAACCCGAATTGCAGCAATATTCCTTTTCAGACAAAGAACTGGCTCAGCACGAACAATGAGAATGTTTTCGAGGAATGAGAGTTTCAGCAAAGTGTTCACAGGCAGCGTGCTAATAAACGAAGTGTGGGGTGGATGAGGGACAGAGTTCACCGACAGTGTCCCTGGTCAACGGGGTATGGGGAAAATGAGGGACAGATTTCACCGACAGCGTCGCAAAAAGACGAGGGAGGTGGGAATGAGGGACAGAGTTCACGGATACTGTCCCTTTTAAACGGTGGAGGGATCAGGTGCAGAAAAAAATCGACAGTATCCCCGATTAACGGGTGGGGGGGGGGGGTGAATAAGGGGAAGATGATTGACAGTGTTCCTGATAAAGAGCGAGTGGTGGGGGGTGAGGGTCAGAGTTCACCGGCAGTGTCCCTGATCAACTGAGCTCTCAAAGGATCATATAGTTTACAATACAGAACATAAGAACATAAGAACTAGGAGCAGGAGTAGGCCATCTGGCCCCTCGAGCCTGCTCCGCCATTCAATTAGATCATGGCTGATCTTTTGTGGACTCAGCTCCACTTTCCGGCCCGAACACCATAACCCTTAATCCCTTTATTCTTCAAAAAAGCTATCTATCTTTACCCTAAAAACATGTAATGAAGGAGCCTCAACTGCTTCACTGGGCAAGGAATTCCATAGATTCACAACCCTTTGGGTGACGAAGTTCCTCCTAAACTCAGTCCTAAATCTACTTCCCCTTATTTTGAGGCTATGTCCCCTAGTTCTGTTGCCGCCCGCTAGTGGAAACAACCTGCCCGCATCTATCCTATCTATTCCCATCATAATTTTAAATGTTTCTATAAGAGCCCACCTCATCCTTCTAAATTCCAACGAGTACAGCCCCAGTCTACTCAACCTCTCCTCATAATCCAACCCCTTCAGCTCTGGGATTAACCTATTGAATCTCCTCTGCACACCCCCCAGCGCCAGTACCTCCTTTCTCAAGTAAGGATAAAGAGCAGAGGATGGTTTTGATCAATCGACTTCTGGGTTATGGGCCGCGCACACTTCCGCTGCACCATCGGCCCATCAAGTCTGCACCGTCCTCTGGAAAGAGAACCCCACACAAGCCAACAGCACCACATTCCTTCATGGTCACTAAGGGCATCATGGCCAATTGAACTAACGTTCACATCTTTGGACCATGTGAGGGAACCGGAGCACCCGGAGGAAACCCACGCAGCCACGATGAGAACGTGAAGACTTCGCACAGACAGTGTCCCAAGCTGGGAAATGATCCTGGGACCAAGTTCACATCATTATCCGCTTTTCTCAAAGTTAAGCCCACCTATTTCATTGTTAAGTCTTGCATTTTCTTCTAATTTCTCTGAACACACAAGCCTGGATTTTTCTCTCTTTATTTCTTCACTGATTTTTCGGATCCGTTCTTTATGATTTTTTAAATCTCACGGTAATAATTGGTACCCTCTCTATTCTCATCTCTTCTCCGAATCTGAGCAGCACGGTAGCAAAATCGTTAGCGCTGTTGCTTCACAGCTCCACGGTCACAGCACGATTCCTGGCTTGTGTTACAGTCTTTGCGGAGTATGCACGTTCAGCCCGTGTCTGCGTGTGTTTCCTCGGGTTCTCCGGTTTCCTCACTGAGTTCAAAGATATGCAGTTTAGGTGGATTGGCCATTCTAAATAGCCCTGACTGTCCAAAAAGAAGGTTAGGTTGCGTTACGGGGAAAAAGGGGATAGGGTGAATGTGTTTGGCTTAATTCGAGTGCTCTTTAAAAGTAAGGTTAAGGGGGGGGGGGGGGTTGTTGGGTTACGGGTATAGGGTGGATACGTGGGTTTGAGTCGGGTGATCATGGCTCGGGACAACATTGAGGGCCTAAGGGCCTGTTCCGTGCTGTACTGTTCTATGTTCTATGTTCTTTCCAAAGGCCGGTGCAGACTCAATGGGCGTAATGGTCTCCTTCTGCACTGCAAATTATATGATTCCATGATTGTAGGAGACCAATTTTCCTTCGAAGCATGATGTTTTAGTACATTAAATTGAATATCAGTGCAGATCATAGCTAAATTAAGGTATTGTTCGATGTAACTTCGTTGTCTATAATATATTTTCTTACGACACCGCTGTCGGCATTATCCACATCACACACTGTTTCTCGCCTCCGGTCTCAAGTCTGCAGACCAAACAATCATCTCGCCGAAACGACCAAAGTATATATCTAAGATTTGAGCCAATTCACTCCAGACACATTCAGTTCGAAAAAGAGCGTCGAAAATCGCACGGTGCCAGCACATAATCGCAGACTTGCAGGTCTCTTACTTAGTTTCTGCTAATTCGTTACCCTGTCACCGACACTCTTGTACTCCGGGAAGTAATTTGGTATCGTCTTTCGTCGCTCCCCTTGGTCTGACTTGACAAATGTCAGATCTCCTCGGAATAAGGTATTCGCTCCTTTTGAAGAGATGTCCAAACTCCTTTTTATTTTTCAAGAATTCACTGAATATAGTTGCACAACATTAATTGGAACCTCAGATTAAAATAACGTATAAACTTTTGAGAGGACAGCGAACAATCTTCTGAGTTTTAAGACAATGGAGAGTAAGAAATGGTTTCCAAATTAGATTAATGGCAACAGATGTTTGAAAATAAAAGTAATTTCAACAGATGTTTAGAGATAAAAGTAAGTTCAAAAGGCGTCTCAGAAATAAACTAATTCAACTCACTTTAATAATCTCGGGATGTTAACATTCTTCTAATAATCAGACATATGGATCACATTCTTAAGGAAATTCCTATTCATGGTTTAGCCCCTGATTTAATTTTACTGTTTCTAATTATCAGCGGAGACCTCCCCCACCCACCCCCACCCCGCCCCCCCCCCCCCCGATTCATTGAGGATCTTTTCAGTCACTGAACGGATGATGGTTAATTAGACATTACTTAATTAGTCCAAATTAATTACCCTCCCCTGACACAACACCGTTGGCATGCATTCTGTTCCACGGTCAAACTACTTGCATCATGACTCGCCTTAGCTATGCCATTGATGCGAAATATAGAACATGGAACATAGAATATAGGACGATACAGAGCTGTACAGGGCCTTCGGCCCTCGATGTTATACCGACATGGAAAAAAAAAACTAAAGGCCATCTAACCTACACTATGCCCTTATAATCCATATGCTTATCCAATAAACTTTTAAATGCCCTCAATGTTGGCGAGTTCACTACTGTTGCAGGTAGGACATTCCACGGCCTCACCAATCTTTGCATAAAAAACCCACCTCTGACCTCTGTCCTATATCTATTACCCCTCAATTTAAGGCTATGTCCTCTCGTGCTAGCCACCTCCATCCGCGGGAGAAGGCTCTCGCTGTCCACCCTATCTAACCCTCTGATCATTTTGTATGCCTCTATTCAGTCACCTCTTAAACTTCTTCTCTCCAACGAAAACAACCTCAAGTCCATCAGCCTTTCCTCATAAGATTTTCCCTCCATACCAGGCAACATCTTGGTAAATCTCCTCTGCACCACTTCTAAAGCATCCATGACCTTCCTGTAATGAGGCTACCAGAACTGTGCGCAATACTCTAAATGCAGCCATACTAGAGGTTTGTACAACTGCAACATGACCTCATGGCTCCGGAACTCAATCCCTCTACCAATAAAGGCCAACACACCATAGGCCTTCTTCACAACCCTATCAACCTGGGTGACAACTTTCAGGGATCTATATACATGGACACCGAGATCCCTCTGCTCATCCACACTACCAAGAATTTTACCATCAGCCAAATATTCCGTATTCCTGTAATTCTTTCCAAAGTGAATCACCTCACACTTCTCCATATTAAACTCCATTTGTCACCTCTCAGCCCAGCTCTGCAGCTTATCTATGTCCCTTTGTAACCTCCAAACCATTCCGCACTGTCTACAACTCCACCGACTTTAGTGTCGTCTGCAAATTTACTCACCCATCCTTCTGCGCCCTCCTCTAGGTCATTTACAACAATGACAAACAGCAACGACCCCAGAACAGATCCTTGGGGTACGCCACTCGGAACTGAACTCCATTCTGAATATTTCCCATCAACTACCACTGTCTGTCTTATTTCAACTAGCCAATTTATGATCCACATCTCTAAATCACCCTCAATCCCCAGCCTCCGTATTTTCTGCAATAGCCGACCGTGGGGAACCTTATCAAATGCTTTACTGAAATCCATATACACCACATCAACTGCTCTACCCTCGTCTACCTGTTCAGTCACCTTCTCAAAGAACTCGATAAGGTTTGTGAGGCATGACCTTCCCTTCACAAAACCATGCTGACTATCCCTAATCATATTATTCCTATCTAGATGATTATAAATCGTATCTTTTATAATCCTCTCCAAGACTTTACCCACCACAGACGTTAGGCTCACCGGCCTATTGTTACCGGGGTTATCTCTACTCCCCTTCTTGAACAAAGGGACCACATTTGCTATCCTCCAGTCCTCTGGCACTATTCCTGTAGCCAATGATGACCTAAAAATCAAAGCCAAAGGCTCAGCAATCTCTTTTAGGCTTCCCAGATAATCCTAGGATAAATCCCATCAGGCCCCGGGGACTTATCTATTTTCACCTTGTCCAGAATTGCCAACACTTCTTCCCTACGCACCTCAATGCCATCTATTCTAATAGCCTGGGTCTCAGCATTCTCCTCCACAATATCATCCAGCAGAGGGCAGCAGAGCAGAGCTTCTGATTGGCTGTTCCGGGGAGATTTGCATACGTGCAGTGCGGTCAGCGTAAGTTGAAGTTGCACCTGCATCAGTGACCCGAGGAGTTCGACGGAAGGTGAGCATCCAGCAGAGTGCAGCAGAGCAGAGCTTCTGATTGGCTGTTCCGGGGAGATTTGCATACGTGCAGTGCGGTCAGCGTAAGTTGAAGGTGCACCTGCATCAGTGACCCGAGGAGTTTGACGGAAGGTGAGCATCCAGCAGAGGGCAGCAGAGCAGAGCTTCTGATTGGCTGTTCAGGGGAGATTTGCATACGTGCAGTGCGGTCAGCGTAAGTTGAAGGTGCACTTGCATCAGTAACACGAGGAGTTTGACGGAAGGTGAGCATCCAGCAGAGGGGAGCAGAGCTTCTGATTGGCTGGTGCGGGGAGATTTGCATACGTGCAGTGCGGTCAGCGTAAGTTGAAGGTGCACCTGCATCAGTGACCCGAGGAGTTCGACGGAAGGTGAGCATCCAGCAGAGGGCAGCAGAGCAGAGCTTCTGATTGGCTGTTCCGGGAGATTTGCATACGTGCAGTGCGGTCAGCGTAAGTTGAAGGTGCACCTGCATCAGTGACCCGAGGAGTTCGACGGAAGGTGAGCATCCAGCAGAGGGCAGCAGAGCAGAGCTTCTGATTGGCTGTTCCGGGGAGATTTGCATACGTGCAGTGCGGTCAGCATAAGTTGAAGGTGCACCTGCATCAGTGACCCGAGGAGTTCGACGGAAGGTGAGCATCCAGCAGAGGGCAGCAGAGCAGAGCTTCTGATTGGCTGTTCCGGGAGATTTGCATACGTGCAGTGCGGTCAGCGTAAGTTGAAGGTGCACCTGCATCAGTGACCCGAGGAGTTCGACGGAAGGTGAGCATCCAGCAGAGCAGAGCTTCTGATTGGCTGTTCCGGGGAGATTTGCATACGTGCAGTGCGGTCAGCGTAAGTTGAAGGTGCACCTGCATCAGTGACCCGAGGAGTTCGACGGAAGGTGAGCATCCAGCAGAGGGCAGCAGAGCAGAGCTTCTGATTGGCTGTTCCGGGGAGATTTGCAAACGTGCAGTGCGGTCAGCGTAAGTTGAAGGTGCACCTGCATCCGTGACCCGAGGAGTTCGACGGAAGGTGAGCATCCAGCAGAGGGCAGCAGAGCAGAGCTTCTGATTGGCTGTTCCGGGGAGATTTGCATACGTGCAGTGCGGTCAGCGTAAGTTGAAGGTGCACCTGCATCAGTGACCCGAGGAGTTCGACGGAAGGTGAGCATCCAGCAGAGGGCAACAGAGCAGAGCTTCTGATTGGCTGTTCCGGGGAGATTTCCATACGTGCAGTGCGGTCAGCGTAAGTTGAAGGTGGTTTGTGAAGGATCTGTTCTCGAGTGACAGCTTTACCCGAAACATTACTTACGAATTGTCTCCCACCCATCCTCCTCCTCTTTCCAAAAAAAAACCTCTGTCCGTTGTATTGCTAAACTAACAAGTTTTTTATTTTTTTATTTTTCAGCAGTTGGGAAGTTAGTTCAGTGGGAATGGAGGCTCGGGCAGTTGAATGTTCCTCCTGCAGAATGTGGGAGGAAAGGGTCACCTCTCGTGTCCCTTCTGACTACATCTGCGGGAAGTGCACCCAACTCCAGCTCCTCGAGAGCCGCATTAGGGACCTGGAGCTGGAGCTGGATGAACTTCGGACCATTCGGGAGGCGGAGGAGGTTATTGAGAGGAGTTATAGGGAGGTAGTCACACCTCAGGTAAAAGAAGAAAGTAGATGGGTTACCGTCAGGGGAGGCAGAGGGAACCGGCAGGCAGTGCAGGGATCCCCTGTGGTCGTTCCCCTCTATAACAAGTATACCATTTTGGATACTGTTGCGGGGGACGACTTACCAGGGGTAAGCAATAGGGCGCAGGTCTCTGGCACAGAGTCTGTCCCTGTTGCTCAGAAGGGAAGGGAGAAGAGGAACAGAGCACTTGTCATTGGGGACTCCATAGTTAGAGGAACAGACAGGAGGTTCTGTGGGAACGAAAGAGACTCACGGTTGGTGTGTTGCCTCCCAGGTGCCAGGGTTCGTGATGTCTCTGATCGTGTTTTTGGGATCCTTAAGGGGGAGGGGGAGCAGCCCCAAGTCGTGGTCCACATAGGTACCAACGACATAGGTAGGAAGAGAGATGGGGATTTGAGACAGAAATTCAGGGAGCGAGGGTGGAAGCTGAGAGCTAGAACAAACAGAGTTGTTACCTCTGGGTTGTTACCCGTGCCACGTGCTAGCGAAGAAAGAAATAAGGAGAGAGAGGAGTTGAACACGTGGCTACTGGGATGGTGCAGGAGGGAGGGTTTTGGTTTCCTGGATAATTGGGGCTCATTCTGGGGTATGTGGGACCTCTCCAAACAGGATGGTCTTCACCTGAACCAGAGGGGTACCAATATCCTGGGAGGGAGATTTGCTAGTGCTCTTCGGGGGGGGTTTAAACAAATTCAGCAGGGGGATGGGAACCTAAATTGTAGACCCAGTGTACAGGATGTTGAGAGTAGTGAGGTCAGGGATAGGGTTAAAAGTTCGAAAGAGGGCACCGGCAAGCAGGACGCTGGTTTGAAGTGTGTCTACTTCAACGCCAGGAGCATCCGGAATAAGGTGGGTGAGCTTGCAGCATGGGTTGGTACCTGGGATCTCGATGTTGTGACGATTTCGGAGACATGGGTAGAGCAGGGACAGGAATGGTTGTTGCAGGTTCCAGGATTTAGATGTTTCTGTAAGAACAGACAAGATGGTAAAAGAGGGGGGGGGGGTGTGTGGCATTGTTAATCAAGGAAAGTATTACGGCGGTAGAAAGGACGCTTGAGGACTCGTCTACTGAGGCAGTATGGGCCGAGGTTAGGAACAGTAGAGGAGAGGTCACCCTGTTGGGAGTTGTCTATAGACCTCAGAATAATCCCAGAGATGTAGAGGAAAGGATTGGAAAGATGATTCTTGACAGGAGCGAGAGTAACAGGGTAGTTGTTATGGGGGACTTTAACTTTCCAAATATTGACTGGAAATACTATAGTTCGAGTACTATAGATGGGTCAGTTTTTGTGCAGTGTGTGCAGGAGGGTTTTCTGACACAGTATGTCGACAGGCCAACAAGGGGCGAGGCCACATTGGATTTGGTACTGGGTAATGAACCCGGCCAGGTGTTAGATTTAGATGTAGGTGAGCACTTTGGTGATAGTGATCACAACTCGGTTATGTTTACTTTAGCAATGGGCAGGGATAGGTATATACCGCAAGGCAAGAATTATAGCTGGGGGAAAGGCAATTATGATGCTATTCGGCAAGATTTAGGAGGTATAGGATGGGGAAGGAAACTGCAGGGGATGGGTACAATCGAAATGTGGAGCTTTTTCAAGGAACAGCTACTGCGTGTCCTTGATAAGTATGTACCTGTCAGGCAGGGAGGAAGTTGTCGAGCAAGGGAGCCGTAGTTTACTAAGGAAGTTGAAGCACTTGTCAAGAGGAAGAAGAAGGCTTATGTTAGGATGAGACATGAAGGCTCAGTTAGGGCACTTGAGAGTTACAAGTTAGCCAGGAAGGACCTAAAGGGAGAGTTAAGAAGAGCGAGGAGAGGACACGAAAAGTCGTTGGCGGATAGGATCAAGGAAAACCCTAAGGCTTTCTATAGGTATATCAGGAACAAAAGAATGACTCGAGTAAGATTAGGGCCAATCAAGGATAGTAGTGGAAAGTTGTGTGTGGAATCAGAGGAGATAGGGGAAATATTAAATGGATATTTTTCGTCAGTGTTTATACTGGAGAAAGACAATGTTGTCGAGGAGAACACTCAGGTTCAGTCGACCAGGCTATATGGAATTGAGGTTCAAAAGGAGGAGGTGTTAGCAATATTAGAAAATGTCAAAATAGACAAGTCCCCTGGGCCAGATGGGATTTATCCTAGGATTCTCTGGGAAGCCAGGGAGGAGATTGCTGAGCCTTTGTCCTTGATCTTTATGTCGTCTTTGTCGACAGGAATAGTGCCGGAAGACTGGAGGATAGCAAATGTTGTCCCCTTGTTCAAGAAGGGGAGTAGAGACAACCCTGGTAATTATAGACCTGTGAGCCTTACTTCGGTTGTGGGTAAAATGTTGGAAAAGGTTATAAGAGATAGGGTTTATAATCATCTTGAAAAGAACAAGTTGATTAGCGATACTCAACACGGTTTTGTGAAGGGTAGGTCATGTCTCACAAACCTTATTGAGTTTTTTGAGAAGGTGACCAAACAGGTGGATCAGGGTAAAGCTGTTGATGTGGTGTATATGGATTTCAGTAAGGCGTTTGATAAGGTTCCCCACGGTAGGCTATTGCAGAAAATAAGGAAGTATGGAATTGAAGGTGATTTAGCGGTTTGGATCAGTAATTGGCTAGCTGAAAGAAGACAGAGGGTGGTGGTTGATGGCAAATGTTCATCCTGGTGTTCAGTTACTAGTGGTGTACCGCAAGGGTCTGTTTTGGGGCCACTGCTGTTTGTAATTTTTATAAATGACCTGGAAGAGGGTGTAGAAGGATGGGTTAGTAAATTTGCAGATGACACGAAGGTCGGTGGAGTTGTGGATAGTGCTGAAGGATATTATAGGATACAGAGGGACATAGATAAGCTGCAGAGCTGGGCTGAGAGGTGGCAGATGGAGTTTAATGCGGAAAAGTGTGAGGTGGTTCACTTTGGAAGGAGTAACAGGAATGCAGAGTACTGGGCTAATGGCAAGATTCTTGGTAGTGTAGATGAACAGAGAGATCTCGGCATCCAGGTACATAAATCCCTGAAAGTTGCCACCCAGGTTAATAGGGCTGTTAAGAAGGCATATGGTGTACTAGCCTTTATAAGCAGGGGGATTGAGTTTCGGAACCACAAGGTCATGCTGTAGCTGTACATAACTCTGGTGCGGCCACACCTGGAGTACTGCGTGCAGTTCTGGTCACCACATTATAGGAAGGATGTGGAAGCTTTGGAAAGGGTTCAAAGGAGATTTACTAGGTTGTTGCCTGGTATGGAGGGAAGGTCTTACAAGGAAAGGCTCAGGGAATTGAGGTTGTTTTCGTTAGAGAGGAGAAGGCTGAGAGGTGACTTAATAGAGACATATAAGATAGTCAGAGGGTTAGATAGGGTGGACAGTGAGAGTCTTTTTCCTCGGATGGTGATGACCAACACGAGGGGACATAGCTTTAAATTGAGGGGTGAGAGATATAGGACAGATGTCAGAGGCAGTTTATTTAATCAGAGAGTAGTAGGGGTGTGGAACGCCCAGCCTGCAATAGTAGTAGACTCGCCAACTTTAAGGGTATTTAAGTGGTCACTGGATAGACATATGGATGAAAATGAAATAGTGTAGGTCAGATAGGCTTCAGATGGTTTCACAGGTCGGCGCAACATCGAGGGCCGAAGGGCCCGTACTGCGCTGTAGTGTTCTATGTTCTATGTTCTATTATCTTTGTCCTGAGTGAATACTGACGAAAAGTATTCATTTAATATCTCGCTTATCTCCTCAGCCTCCACACACAACTTCCCACCACTGTCCTTGACTGGCCCTACTCTTACCCTAGTCATTCTTTTATTCCTGACATGCCTAGAGAATGCTTTTGTGTTTTCCTTGATCCTACCTGCCAAAGACTTCTCATGTCCCCTCCTTGCTCGTCTCAGCTCTCTCTTTTGATTGTACCTTCGTTTCATTTCAGATTTAGATTAGCCATTTCAGTCGAATGAGTCTGATCCATCCTTTAATCATGTCTGATGCGTTTGACTTTTCATTCTGCTGCCATGATTCTATAACCACTGATCCACTTATTAATCAAGATACCTAATTGTCTCTGTCTGAAGGACACCCAGTGACATGCACTGCACCGTTTCCTGAAGCAATGCGTTCCACAGATTCACTGCACTCTGGCTGAATAACTTCTCTTAATCACTGTTTACGGGATCGTTCCATCAGTCAGAGGCTCATCCCGCGTTTTCTTGATTCACCTGCAAGTGGAAATATCCTCTCCACTTCAAATTTACCTCGGCCTCTCAGTGTTCTGTTAATAACAATATGTTCCACGCTTATCCTTCGCAACTATATGGAGTATAGGCCTGACCCAGTCCTCATATGGTAAGTTCTTCATTCCGGGTATATTCCTTGTGAACCTCCATTGGACCCTCCACCAAGGCCAGCACATATGTCCTTAGGTACTGGGCGCAAAACTACTCACATTATTCCAAATGTGGCCTGACCAGAATCTTACTAATCAGTAACTTATCAATCAGACATTACGTTTTCCTTCAAATCATTTATATATACTAGAAAAGTAAAAATCACAGCACTGACACTTCCGGATACCCTTCATCTCTGGAATCAATCTAGAGAACCCCGAATGCACTGCCTTGAATGCAACTGCATCCCTCCTCCAATAATCGAACTTGCTCGGCACACAACACTCCATGTGCAGTCTCACTAATACCTTGTGCAGTTGCAGCAACACCTTACTATGTTTGCATTCCATTCCTTTATCAACGATTCGGGTTGGTTTATATTTGGAATAACTGTCCCCAGGAGAGACTACAGACTGGTATATAATTCAGGGGTTCGGAGTCTTTCATAAAAAGGGGAGTGTATGACAGACTGAAATCTAATCGAGGTGTTCAGGTGGTTTATTTATAGAACAACAGAGACCCGGGTGTAAGTTACGCTCTGGAATCTCATCGCGGGGTTCGGGGTGGTTTATATATCGGATAATATATTCCCGGGAGTGAATTTGCAGACTGCAACCGAATCCAGGGGTTAATTGTGTTTTATATATAGAATAACTGATGCCCGGGAGAGAGTTGCAGTCTGGAGTCTTATCGAGGAGTCCGGGAAAGTTCATTTATTGAATAACAGATACCAGGAGAGAGTTACAGGCTTGAATCTAATCCAGAGTTTCGAGGTGGCGTTTATGTAGACTACCAGATACCTGGGAGTGAGTTCCAGACTGGATTCTAATCGACTGGATCGGGGTGGTTTTTATATAGAATAACAGTTACCCGAGAATGAGTTACTGATTGGAATAGATCGATGGGTTCAGCATCGTTTATATTTTGAATGGAAGACATCTGTTAGAGAGTACTGACAGTAATCTGATCTAGGCGTTCGGGATGGTTACATGCAGAATGACAGATATGCGGGAGTGAGTTACAGACTGGAATCTAATCGAGGTTTTCAGGGTTGTTTCTATATAGAATAACCGATACCCGGGGAGAGTTACAGACTGGAAACTTTTGAGGGATTTGGGGTGGTTTCTATATAGAATAACAGCTATCAGACGGTGAGTTGCAGACTGGAATGTAATCAATTTGTTCGGGATGGTTTATATATGAAATGGCAGATACACGGAAGTGAGTTTTGATAAGGAATGAATTAACAAACATTCCAATTAGATGTTTCATTGCTCCAATAATTGATATTGATAGGTAAAGAGCCGACAGGCGCCTTTTGGTTCATGTGATGTGATGATAGAGTTTGGTGCAGAGTGTGATCAAGAAAAAAATAAAGGTTTTTGGGAAAAGGAGCCGAGCTCTTACATCTTTACTCAACAACAACTAGAGGCTAATAGTGATAGCAGAGGATGGTTGCTGTGCAAATGTAAAGGGTTGAAAGATACAACTTTTCCAGAAGAAAAAAATCTTCAACAACCAAGGGTTGAGTCAGAAGGAAGACATTACTGAACAATGGATAAAGATGGCCAGATATGACTACACGCCATTATTTCCTGAAAATGAATCGTATGACCAATGGACAAATGCAGTTGTTATGTCGACTGTCCCACTGGAATTGGAACAATTAGGCTCAGAAGCAAGTCTGAAGACTCTATTCCGTTTGATGGATAAGATTTATCAAAAGGATGACATGTTTTGTTTGTATTAAGCCTGGTCATACTTTGATAGATTCCGGAAAACTGGTTACCTCTATTGAGGAACATATAATGGAATTTAGCAGACTGTGCACAAACAGTGACTGGAATTTCCACAGTCTGTCATAGCATTTAAGTTGCAGGACTGTGCTAGAGTGTCCAATATGGATAGACTCCTGGTTTTGAAAGGAGTTAAGTTTGCGGTAAATTATATCGTATTCGATCAGATGATGGTGGCCTTAAATAAGTTTCTGGCGAAACAATCACATCCTCTGGCTTTTTTTTAATCAAATGGGTCAGTCATCAATAAAATAGAATATGGAAGATACACTACTGACAGGATGGCTAAATTGTATGGCTACAAAGAGGTTACGACAATATAGAAGGAGATCGGGACCCGCAAATTATGTGAACAGAAAACCAGTTAAAACCTTTAATAGGAGCAGCGACATGGTGGATGTAAAAAAGAAAATGAACCACATAAATGCCCGGGTATGGTAAATCAATGTTTTCGGTATGACTCTCAATACCATTTTGCTTTCAACTGTCCACCACGTTATAATAGAGCCGTTCAAGCTACACGTGAAAAGAATGAGTTGGAAGAGGGAAACACTGTCCTATTAACAAACAGTTTTACTCCGGTAATGAGGGTGTTGGTTGCAGAATCCTTCATTTGTGCTGTATTAGATTGTGGATGCACATGTGCTGTGTGTTGAATTGACTTTTTAAAATTTTACCTGGAAACTTTGAGTGATGAAAATCGTAACAGGGTTCAGCAATTTGAAAGTTCCACAAGTGTCACGTTTCTTAATGATAATACTCTGAAGTCGATGAAAAGAGAGGTAATGCCTTGCAATATTGCCGAGTGAATCATTTCATGAGCACGGATGTTGTATCAAGTGAAGTACATTTACTTCCGAGCAGAACGTAGATGAAGAAAGCACAAATGAAACTGGATATGGAACAGGATAAGGCAACAGTTTTTGGAAAGACGCGGGACTTACAATTTACACATTCCGGACACTATTGCATTCTATTAATTGCAAAGAATATTTCAGGTTCATTTGTTAAGGATGTGGTATTGGCAGCTGAAAAAGGGACTTTATTTGATAAAAAGGTTGTTGCATTAAAACTGCACAGGCAGTATGGGCAACCATCTCATAGTAGGCGGAAAAAATAATTAAAGCGTAAGAGATCACGAATATGCTGAGCTGACAGAATAGGTTTGTGATCTCTGAGAGGTTTGCAGGAAGTACAGAAGGAAACCATTACGACCGATAGTGACTTTGGCCAGGGATGTTAACGACATTGTGGCAAAGGACCTTAAGGTCTGGATGAAGCCAACAATATGTTTAGTTTGCATTTTGTGGATTTAGCAACCAGATTTAGTCAATCAATTATTCTACGAAGTGAGGAAAAGAGAGTAACTCGGGATCAAATCGAGTAAAAATCGACAGGGACAGGGCCCACCAGCAAAATTCGATACAGACAATGGGGGAGAATTTGCTAATGGCGAGTTAAGGGATATGTGTGAAAACGGGAATATCGCAGTTATAACTATGGCTGCGGAGAGCCCTTGTAAAAATGGTGTGTGACAGAAACCATGGTGTAAAAGATGACATGCTCCGCGTAATTTTGGCAGACAGACCAAATTGCAAGTCAAATTCATTTTTCGCATGGGCGGTAGATGTAAAGAATTAATTGCAGATGGTTGGGTGCAATACTCCCTATCAATCAGTGTTTGGTAGAAATCCTAAAATTACGTCCATTTTGGATGACCAGCCTTCATCCTTCGAAGGTACTACAATTAGCTCTGCCTCTGCTGAGCATTTAATTGCATTAATAGCAGTATAAAAGTTTTTTTTGAAGCAGAAGTCTCTGTGAGAATTCGCAGAACTTTAAGGCACAATGTACGGCCATCAAATACCCTTTTCAGCAAGGAAGCATAGTTTTCCATAAGAGAGTCAATTGTAATCAAGGGGAAGGCACATGGAAGATCATAGGCATAGATGGCAAAGCACTGTTTTACAACATGGCATGATGAGGAACCAGGGTCATCTGGTACTCATGTGTTACAGAAGCAAAAAGATCAGTTAACTGATATAGACAGGGTTTCCGTAGAGGAAAGCATTACTGCTGATGAATTATAACAGTCAATTTTCCAAAAGGACAACAGCCCAAAGTTGGAACAAAAGTGACATACTTGCCTGAAGTGTCAATTCAATGCAAGTATGCAACTGTTATTTGTACAGCAGGGAAGGACACTGGAAAGTATAAACACTGGTTGAATGTATAGCATTCAGAGAAGGTGCCAAGACAATGGATTGGGAACACAGTGTTTAAAAATGGAAGGCACAGAAATGCATTGCCAGTTCAGCTTGGACATCAGATAGTGAACAGGTTCACAGGGAAGTGTCGAGAATTATTGAAAGAACATCCCACAGCAGAAGGGAAAATCAAGTAGTAGCAACAGAGCACAAGATGCCAGTGTGATAGTGGACGTAGTTTGCCAAGGCCCCGGTACATGTTTAAGACTACGAACACTACTAGGAGAAGAAGCCCGCATGCACGTGAGATTTTGGTGGCCTCCATTAAATCAGATGAAAAAATTATCAAAGATTCCAAACAGCAAGAACTGCATAGTTGGAGTTAATTTGGGATATACACAGAAATACCGTATAGAGGACATAAAGATCTATCCCACAGATAGATTTGCACGTGAAAGCTTTTTCTGGATGCAACTTAAAAGGCAATGACCAGGCATTTGCAAAGGGGTACTCTGGAAGTTCGTATTTTTCGGTGAGGTCAGATTTGCTAAAGTTAGGCTGTTGCCACATTCTTAGATATAATTTACAGTGCAGAAGGAGGCGATTCAGCCCATCGAGTCTGCACTGGCTAATGGAAAGAGCACCCTACCAAATGTCAACACCCTACCCCCATAAAGCAGTAACCCCAAACAACACGATGGGCAATTTTGGACACTTAGGGCAATTTATCCTGGCCAATTCACCTAAACTGGACATCTATGGACTGTGGGAGGAAACCGGAGCACCCGCAGGACTCACAAACTCACAATTGTTACACTCACACTGTTATCACTGTCACACCCATGTTAATACAGAGGGTCCATGTTTATACAGTGTCCATGTTAGTACAGACTGTACTCCACAACCTAATACCAGTGTGCAGACGGCATCCTGTTCCTTTTGGATCTCAAAGTCACACCATGTATTCATTGATGAAACTCTGTCGTTCTTCACTGTCCCCTCGGTGAACAGATAAAAGTCCAAATGATTTAAAGATGCTTTACAAATGGCCCGTACGGGGATCGAACCCGCGACTTTGGCATTATCAGCACCACGCTCTAACCAACTGAGCTAACCGGCCCTACAAAACAGCAGCAGAAGCACTTTAGCACACGATAAGAAATGTTACAATCACTGCTATTACTGAAACACAGGTTGGAAATTGTTATGCTCACTGATATTACTGTAAAACAGGATGAGAATTGTTACACTCACTGTTATTACTGCAACACAGGTTGGGAATTGTTACGCTCACTGTTATTAATGTAACACAGGATGATAATTATTACACTCACTGTTATTACTGTAACAGAGGATGAGAAGTTTACACTCACTGTTATTACTGTAACACAGGATGAGAATTGTTACACCCACTGTTATTACTGTAACATAGGTTGGGAATTGTTACACTCTCTGTCATTACTGTGACAGAGGATGAGAATTATTACACTCACTGTTATTACTGGAACACAGGATGAGAAGTTTACACTCACTGTTATTGCTGTAACACAGGATGAGTATTGTTACACCCACTGTTATTACTGTAACACAGGTTTCGAATTGTTACGCTCACTGTTATTACTGTAACACAGGATGAGGATTGTTACACTCACTGTTATTACTGTAACACAGTTTGGGAATTGTTACGCTCACTGTTATCACTGTAACACAGGAAGAGAATTGTTACACTCACTGTTATTACTGTAACACAGGTTGGGAATTGTTACACTCACTGTTATTACTGTGACACAGGATGAGAATTATTACACTCACTGTTATTACTGTATCACAGGATGAGAATTTTTACACTCACTGTTATTACTGTAACACAGGTTTGGAATTGTTACGCTCACTGTAACACTGGATGAGGATTGTTACACTCACTGTTATTACTTTAACACAGGATGAGAATTATTACACTCACTGTTATTATTGTAACACAGGATGAGAATTGTTACACTCATTGTTATTACTGTAACACAGGTTGGGAATTGTTACGCTCACGGTTATGACTGTAACACAGGATGAGAATTGTTACATTCACTGTCATTACTGTGACACAGGATGAGAATTATTACACTCACTGTTATTACTGTAACACAGGATGAGAATTATTACACTCATTGTTATTACTGGGAAACAGGATGAGAATCATTACATTCACTGTTATTACTGAAACACAGGATGAGAATTCTTACACTCACTGTTATTACTGTAACACTGGATGAGGATTGTTACACTCACTGTTATTACTTTAACACAGGATGAGAATTATTACACTCACTGTTATTACTGGAACACAGGATGAGAAGTTTACACTCACTGTTATTACTGTAACACAGGTTTGGAATTGTTACGCTCACTGTTATTCCTGTAAAACAGGTTGGGAATTGTTACGCTAACGGTTAAGACTGTAACACAGGATGAGAATTGTTACAATCACTGTTATTACTGTAACACAGGATGAGAATTTTTACACTCACTGTTATTACTGTAACACGGGATGAGAATTGTTACAATCAGTGCTAATACTGTGACACAAGTTTTACCCTCACTCTTATTACTGTCAAACACAATCAGAATTGTTATACTCACACTGTTATTACTGTCACACAAACTCACAATTATTACACTCACACTGTTATCACTGTCACACCCATGTTAATACAGAGGGTCCATGTTCATTCAGAATGTTCATGTTTATACAGTGTCCATGCCGAGTGTTCATGTTAGTGCAGACTGTAATGCAAAACCTAATACCAGTGTGCAGACTGCATCCTGTTCCTTTTGGATCTCAAGGTCACACCATGTATTCATTGATGAAACTCTGTCGTTCCTCACTGTCCCCTCGGTGAACAGATAAAAGTCCAAATGATTTAAACATGCTTTAGAAATGGCCCATACGGGGATCGAACCCGCGACGTTGGCGTTATTAGCACCACGCTCTAACCAACTGAGCTAACCGGCCCTACATAATAACAGTAAAAGCACATTCGCACACGATAAGAAATGTTACAATCACTGCTATTACTGTAACACAAGTTGGGATTTGTTACGCTCACTGTTATTACTGTAAAACAGGATGAGAATTGTTAAACTCACTGTTATTACTGTAACACAGGTTTGGAATTGTTACGCTCACTGTTAATACTGTAACACTGGATGAGGATTGTTACACTCACTGTTATTACTTTAACACAGGATGAGAATTATTACACTCACTGTTATTACTGTAACACAGGATGAGAAGTTTACACTCACTGTTATTACTGTAACACAGTATAAGAATTGTTACACTCACTGTTATTGCTGTAACACAGGTTGGGAATTGTTACGCTCACGGTTATGACTGTAACACAGGATGAGAATTGTTACAATCACTGTTATTACAGTAAGAAGTCTTACAACACCAGGTTAAAGTCCAACAGGTTTGTTTCAAACACGAGCTTTCGGAGCACGGCTCCTTCTTCAGGTGACGGTTCCTTCTTCACCTGTAACACAGGTTGGGAATTGTTACGCTCACGGTTATTACAGTAACACAGGATGAGTATTGTTACACTCACTGTTATTACTGTAACACAGGATGAGAAGTTTACACTCATTGTTATTACTGTAACACAGGATGAGAATTGTTACACTCACTGTTTTTACTGTAACACAGGATGAGTATTGTTACACGAACTGTTATTACTGTAACACAGTTTGGGAATTGTTACGCTCACTGTTATTAATGTAACAGAGGATGAGAATTGTTACACTCACTGTTATTACTGTAACACAGGTTTGGAATTTTTACGCTCACTGTTATTACTGTAACACTGGATGAGGATTGCTACACTCACTGTTATTACTTTAACACAGGATGAGAAATATTACACTCACTGTTATTACTGGAACACAGGATGAGAAGTTTACACTCACTGTTATTACTGTAACACAGGTTGGGAATTGTTACGCTCACGGTTATGACTGTAACACAGGATGAGAATTGTTACATTCACTGTTATTACTGTAACACAGGTTGGGAATTGCTACGCTAAATGTTATTAATGTAACAGAGGATGAGAATTGTTAAAATCACTGTTATTACTGTAACACAGGTTTGGAATTGTTACGCTCACTGTTAATACTGTAACACTGGATGAGGATTGTTACACTCACTGTTATTACTTTAACACAGGATGAGAATTATTACACTCACTGTTATTACTGTAACACAGGTTTGGAATTGTTACGCTCACTGTTATTCCTGTAAAACAGGTTGGGAATTGTTACGCTAACGGTTAAGACTGTAACACAGGATGAGAATTGTTACAATCACTGTTATTACTGTAACACAGGATGAGAATTTTTACACTCACTGTTATTACTGTAACACGGGATGAGAATTGTTACAATCAGTGCTAATACTGTGACACAAGTTTTACCCTCACTCTTATTACTGTCAAACACAATCAGAATTGTTATACTCACACTGTTATTACTGTCACACAAACTCACAATTATTACACTCACACTGTTATCACTGTCACACCCATGTTAATACAGAGGGTCCATGTTCATTCAGAATGTTCATGTTTATACAGTGTCCATGCCGAGTGTTCATGTTAGTGCAGACTGTAATGCAAAACCTAATACCAGTGTGCAGACTGCATCCTGTTCCTTTTGGATCTCAAAGTCACACCATGTATTCATTGATGAAACTCTGTCGTTCCTCACTGTCCCCTCGGTGAACAGATAAAAGTCGAAATGATTTAAAGATGCTTTAGAAATGGCCCGTACGGGGATCGAACCCGCGACCTTGGCGTTATTAGCACCACGCTCTAACCAACTGAGCTAACCGGCCCTACAAAATAACAGCAAAAGCACTTTAGCACACGATAAGAAATGTTACAATCACTGCTATTACTGTAACACAAGTTGGGATTTGTTACGCTCACTGTTATTACTGTAAAACAGGATGAGAATTGTTAAACTCACTGTTATTACTGTAACACAGGTTTGGAATTGTTACGCTCACTGTTAATACTGTAACACTGGATGAGGATTGTTACACTCACTGTTATTACTTTAACACAGGATGAGAATTATTACACTCACTGTTATTACTGTAACACAGGATGAGAAGTTTACACTCACTGTTATTACTGTAACACAGTATAAGAATTGTTACACTCACTGTTATTGCTGTAACACAGGTTGGGAATTGTTACGCTCACGGTTATGACTGTAACACAGGATGAGAATTGTTACAATCACTGTTATTACAGTAAGAAGTCTTACAACACCAGGTTAAAGTCCAACAGGTTTGTTTCAAACACGAGCTTTCGGAGCACGGCTCCTTCTTCAGGTGACGGTTCCTTCTTCACCTGTAACACAGGTTGGGAATTGTTACGCTCACGGTTATTACAGTAACACAGGATGAGTATTGTTACACTCACTGTTATTACTGTAACACAGGATGAGAAGTTTACACTCATTGTTATTACTGTAACACAGGATGAGAATTGTTACACTCACTGTTTTTACTGTAACACAGGATGAGTATTGTTACACGAACTGTTATTACTGTAACACAGTTTGGGAATTGTTACGCTCACTGTTATTAATGTAACAGAGGATGAGAATTGTTACACTCACTGTTATTACTGTAATACAGGTTTGGAATTGTTACGCTCACTGTTATTACTATAACACTGGATGAGGATTGCTACACTCACTGTTATTACTTTAACATAGGATGAGAATTATTACACTCACTGTTATTACTGGAACACAGGATGAGAAGTTTACACTCACTGTTATTACTGTAACACAGGTTGGGAATTGTTACGCTCACGGTTATGACTGTAACACAGGATGAGAATTGTTACATTCACTGTTATTACTGTAACACAGGTTGGGAATTGCTACGCTAAATGTTATTAATGTAACAGAGGATGAGAATTGTTAAAATCACTGTTATTACTGTAACACAGGTTTGGAATTGTTACGCTCACTGTTAATACTGTAACACTGGATGAGGATTGTTACACTCACTGTTATTACTTTAACACAGGATGAGAATTATTACACTCACTGTTATTACTGTAACACAGGTTTGGAATTGTTACGCTCACTGTTATTCCTGTAAAACAGGTTGGGAATTGTTACGCTAACGGTTAAGACTGTAACACAGGATGAGAATTGTTACAATCACTGTTATTACTGTAACACAGGATGAGAATTTTTACACTCACTGTTATTACTGTAACACGGGATGAGAATTGTTACACTCAGTGCTAATACTGTGACACAAGTTTTACCCTCACTCTTATTACTGTCAAACACAATCACAATTGTTATACTCACACTGTTATTACTGTCACACAAACTCACAATTGTTACACTCACACTGTTATCACTGTCACACCCATGTTAATACAGAGGGTCCATGTTCATTCAGAATGTCCATGTTTATACAGTGTCCATGCCGAGTGTTCATGTTAGTACAGACTGTACTCCACAACCTAATACCAGTGAGCAGACGGCATCATGTTCCTTTTGGATCTCAAAGTCACACCATGTATTAATTGATGAAACTCTGTCGTTCCTCACTGTCCCCTCGGTGAACAGATAAGCACACGATAAGAATTGTTACAATCACTGCTATTACTGTAACACAGGTTGGGAATTGTTACGCTCACTGTTATTACTGTAAAACAGGATGAGAATTGTTACACTCACTGTTATTACTGCAACACAGGTTGGGAATTGTTACGCTCACTGTTTTAATGTAACAGAGGATGAGAATTGTTACACTCACTGTTATTACTGAAACACAGGTTTGGAATTGTTACGCTCACTGTTATTACTGTAACACTGGATGAGGATTGTTACACTCACTGTTATTACTTTAACACAGGATGAGAATTATTACACTCACTGTTATTACTGTAACACAGGATGAGAAGTTTACACTCACTGTTATTACTGTAACACAGGATGAGAGGTTTACACTCACTTTTATTACTGTAACACAGGTTGGGAATTGTTACGCTCACGGTTATGACTGTAACACAGGATGAGAATTGTAACATTCTCTGTTATTACTGTAACACAGGATGAGAATTTTTACACTCACTGTTATTACTGTAACACAGGTTTCGAATTGTTACGCTCACTGTTATTACTGTAACACAGGATGAGAATTGTTACACTCACTGTTATTACTGTAACACAGGATGAGTATTGTTACACTAACTGTTATTACTGTAACACAGTTTGGGAATTGTTACGCTCACTGTTATTACTGTAACACAGGATGAGAATTGTTACACTCACTGTTATTACTGTAACACAGGTTGGGAATTGTTACGCTCACTGTTATTAATGTAACAGAGGATGAGAATTGTTACACTCACTGTTATTACTGTAACACAGGTTTGGAATTGTTACGCTCACTGTTATTACTGTAACACTGGATGAGGATTGCTACACTCACTGTTATTACTTTAACACAGGATGAGAATTGTTATACTCACTGTTATTACTGTAACACAGGATGAGAAGTTTACACTCACTGTTATTACTGTAACACAGGTTGGGAATTGTTACGCTCACGGTTATGACTGTAACACAGGATGAGAATTGTTACACTCACTGTTATTACTGTAACACAGGTTGGGAATTGTTACGCTAAATGTTATTAATGTAACAGAGGATGAGAATTGTTACACTCACTGTTATTACTGTAACACAGGTTTGGAATTGTTACGCTCACTGTAACACTGGATGAGGATTGTTACACTCACTGTTATTACTTTAACACAGGATGAGAATTATTACACTCACTGTTATTACTGTAACACAGGTTTGGAATTGTTACGCTCACTGTTATTCCTGTAAAACAGGTTGGGAATTGTTACGCTAACGGTTAAGACTGTAACACAGGATGAGAATTGTTACACTCGCTGTTATTACTGTAACACAGGATGAGAAGTTTACACTCACTGTTATTACTGTAACACGGGATGAGAATTGTTACAATCAGTGCTAATACTGTGACACAAGTTTTACCCTCACTCTTATTACTGTCAAACACAATCACAATTGTTATACTCACACTGTTATTACTGTCACACAAACTCACAATTATTACACTCACACTGTTATCACTGTCACACCCATGTTAATACAGAGGGTCCATGTTCATTCAGAATGTCCATGTTTATACAGTGTCCATGCCGAGTGTTCATGTTAGTACAGACTGTAATCCAAAACCTAATACCAGTGTGCAGACTGCATCCTGTTCCTTTTGGATCTCAAAGTCACACCATGTATTCATTGATGAAACTCTGTCGTTCCTCACTGTCCCCTCGGTGAACAGATAAAAGTCCAAATGATTTAAAGATGCTTTAGAAATGGCCCGTACGGGGATCGAACCCGCGACGTTGGCGTTATTAGCACCACGCTCTAACCAACTGAGCTAACCGGCCCTACATAATAACAGCAAAAGCACATTCGCACACGATAAGAAATGTTACAATCACTGCTATTACTGTAACACAAGTTGGGATTTGTTACGCTCACTGTTATTACTGTAAAACAGGATGAGAATTGTTAAACTCACTGTTATTACTGTAACACAGGTTTGGAATTGTTACGCTCACTGTTAATACTGTAACACTGGATGAGGATTGTTACACTCACTGTTATTACTTTAACACAGGATGAGAATTATTACACTCACTGTTATTACTGTAACACAGGATGAGAAGTTTACACTCACTGTTATTACTGTAACACAGTATAAGAATTGTTACACTCACTGTTATTGCTGTAACACAGGTTGGGAATTGTTACGCTCACGGTTATGACTGTAACACAGGATGAGAATTGTTACAATCACTGTTATTACAGTAAGAAGTCTTACAACACCAGGTTAAAGTCCAACAGGTTTGTTTCAAACACGAGCTTTCGGAGCACGGCTCCTTCTTCAGGTGACGGTTCCTTCTTCACCTGTAACACAGGTTGGGAATTGTTACGCTCACGGTTATTACAGTAACACAGGATGAGTATTGTTACACTCACTGTTATTACTGTAACACAGGATGAGAAGTTTACACTCATTGTTATTACTGTAACACAGGATGAGAATTGTTACACTCACTGTTTTTACTGTAACACAGGATGAGTATTGTTACACGAACTGTTATTACTGTAACACAGTTTGGGAATTGTTACGCTCACTGTTATTAATGTAACAGAGGATGAGAATTGTTACACTCACTGTTATTACTGTAATACAGGTTTGGAATTGTTACGCTCACTGTTATTACTATAACACTGGATGAGGATTGCTACACTCACTGTTATTACTTTAACATAGGATGAGAATTATTACACTCACTGTTATTACTGGAACACAGGATGAGAAGTTTACACTCACTGTTATTACTGTAACACAGGTTGGGAATTGTTACGCTCACGGTTATGACTGTAACACAGGATGAGAATTGTTACATTCACTGTTATTACTGTAACACAGGTTGGGAATTGCTACGCTAAATGTTATTAATGTAACAGAGGATGAGAATTGTTAAAATCACTGTTATTACTGTAACACAGGTTTGGAATTGTTACGCTCACTGTTAATACTGTAACACTGGATGAGGATTGTTACACTCACTGTTATTACTTTAACACAGGATGAGAATTATTACACTCACTGTTATTACTGTAACACAGGATGAGAAGTTTACACTCACTGTTATTACTGTAACACAGTATAAGAATTGTTACACTCACTGTTATTGCTGTAACACAGGTTGGGAATTGTTACGCTCACGGTTATGACTGTCACACCCATGTTAATACAGAGGGTCCATGTTCATACAGAATGTCCATGTTTATACAGTGTCCATGCCGAGTGTTCATGTTAGTACAGACTGTACTCCACAACCTAATACCAGTGAGCAGACGGCATCATGTTCCTTTTGGATCTCAAAGTCACACCATGTATTCATTGATGAAACTCTGTCGTTCCTCACTGTCCCCTCGGTGAACAGATAAGCACACGATAAGAATTGTTACAATCACTGCTATTACTGTAACACAGGTTGGGAATTGTTACGCTCACTGTTATTACTGTAAAACAGGATGAGAATTGTTACACTCACTGTTATTACTGCAACACAGGTTGGGAATTGTTACGCTCACTGTTATTAATGTGACAGAGGATGAGAATTGTTACACTCACTGTTATTACTGTAACACAGGTTTGGAATTGTTACGCTCACTATTATTACTGTAACACTGGATGAGGATTGTTACACTCACTGTTATTACTGTAACACTGGATGGGAATTATTACACTCACTGTTATTACTGTAACACAGGATGAGAAGTTTACACTCACTGTTATTACTGTAACACAAGATGAGAATTGTTACACTCACTGTTATTACTGTAACACAGGTTGGGAATTGTTACGCTCACGGTTATGACTGTAACACAGGATGAGAATTGTTACATTCACTGTTATTACTGTAACACAGGATGAGAATTTTTACACTCACTGTTATTACTGTAACACGGGATGAGAATTGTTACACTCAGTGCTAATAAAGTGACACACGTTTTACCCTCACTCTTATTACTGTCAAACACAATCACAATTGTTATACTCACACTGTTATTACTGTCACACAAACTCACAATTGTTACACTCACACTGTTATCACTGTCACACCCATGTTAATACAGAGGGTCCATGTTCATTCAGAATGTCCATGTTTATACAGTGTCCATGCCGAGTGTTCATGTTCGTACAGACTGAACTCCACAACCTAATACCAGTGTGCAAACGGCATCCTGTTCCTTTTGGATCTCAAAATCACACCATGTGTTCATTGATGAAATTCTGTCGTTCCTCACTGTCCCCTCGATGAACAGATAAATGTACAAATGATTTAAAGATGCTTCAGAAATGGCCCGTACGGGGATCGAACGCGCGACCTTGGCGTTATTAGCACCACGCTCTAACCAACTGAGCTAACCGGCCCTAACAAAAACAGCAAAAGTACTTTAGCACACGATAATAATTGTTACGCTCACTGTTATTACTGTAACACAGGATGAGAATTGATACACTCACTGTTATTACTTTAACACAGGATGAGAATTATTACACTCACTGTTATTACTGTAGCACAGGATGAGAAGTTTACACTCACTGTTATTACTGTAACACAGTATAAGAATTGTTACACTCACTGTTATTGCTGTAACACAGGTTGGGAATGGTTACGCTCACGGTTATGACTGTAACACAGGATGAGAATTGTTACACTCACTGTTATTACAGTAACACAGGATGAGTATTGTTACACTCACTGTTATTACTGTAACACAGGTTTTGAATTGTTACGCTCACAGTTATTACTGTAACACAGGATGAGAATTGTTACACTCATTTTTTTTACTGTAACACAGGATGAGCATTGTTACACGAACTGTTATTACTGTAACACAGTTTGGGAATTGTTACGCTCACTGTTATTACTGTAACAGAGGATATGAATTGTTACACTCACTGTTATTACTGTAACACAGGATTGGAATTGTTACGCTCACTGTTATTACTGTAACACTGGATGAGGATTGCTACACTCACTGTTATTACTTTAACACAGGATGAGAATTATTACACTCACTGTTATTACTGGAACACAGGATGAGAAGTTTACACTCACTGTTATTACTGTAACACAGGATAATAATTGTTACACTCACTGTTATTACTGTAACACAGGTTGGGAATTGTTACGCTCACGGTTATGACTGTAACACAGGATGAGAATTGTTACATTCACTGTTATTACTGTAACACAGGATGAGAATTTTTACACTCACTGTTATTACTGAAACACGGGATGAG
This sequence comes from Scyliorhinus canicula, assembly GCF_902713615.1. NCBI lineage: Eukaryota > Metazoa > Chordata > Chondrichthyes > Carcharhiniformes > Scyliorhinidae > Scyliorhinus > Scyliorhinus canicula. The sequence continues at coordinate 10,091,767 of NC_052175.1, read as the reverse complement.
AATTGTTACACTCAGTGCTAATACTGTGACACAAGTTTTACCCTCACTCTTATTACTGTCAAACACAATCACAATTGTTATACTCACACTGTTATTACTGTCACACAAACTCACAATTGTTACACTCACACTGTTATCACTGTCACACCCATGTTAATACAGAGGGTCCATGTTCATTCAGAATGTCCATGTTTATACAGTGTCCATGCCGAGTGTTCATGTTAGTACAGACTGAACTCCACAACCTAATACCAGTGTGCAGACGGCATCCTGTTCCTTTTGGATCTCAAAGTCACACCATGTATTCATTGATGAAACTCTGTCGTTCCTCACTGTCCCCTCGCTGAACAGATAAAAGTCCAAATGATTTAAAGATGGTTCAGAAATGGCCCGTACGGGGATCGAACCCGCGACTTTGGCGTTATTAGCACCACGCTCTAACCAACTGAGCTAACCGGCCCTAAAAAAAACAGCAAAAGTACTTTAGCACACGATAAGAATTGTTACAATCACTGCTATTACTGTAACACAGGTTGGGAATTGTTACGCTCACTGATATTACTGTAAAACAGGATGAGAATTATTACACTCACTGTTATTACTGTAACACAGGTTGGGAATTGTTACGCCCACTGTTATTACTGAAGCACAGTTTGGAAACTGTTACGCTCACTGTTATTACTGTAACACAGGATGAGAATTGTTACACTCACTGTTATTACTTTAACACAGGAGGAGAATTATTACACTCACTGTTATTACTGTAACACAGGATGAGAAGTTTACACTCACTGTTATTACTGTAACACAGTATAAGAATTGTTACACTCACTGTTATTGCTGTAACACAGGTTGGGAATGGTTACGCTCACGGTTATGACTGTAACACAGGATGAGAATTGTTACAATCACTTTTATTACAGTAACACAGGATGAGTATTGTTACACGAACTGTTATTACTGTAACACAGTTTGGGAATTGTTACGCTCACTGTTATTAATGTAACAGAGGATGAGAATTGTTACACTCACTGTTATTACTGTAACACAGGATTGGAATTGTTACGCTCACTGCTTTTACTGTAACACTGGATGAGGATTGCTACACTCACTGTTATTACTTTAACACATGATGAGAATTATTACACTCACTGTTATTACTGAAACACAGGATGAGAAGTTTACACTCACTGTTATTACTGTAAAACGGGATAATAATTGTTACACTCACTGTTATTACTGTAACACAGGTTGGGAATTGTTACGCTCACGGTTATGACTGTAACACAGGATGAGAATTGTTACATTCACTGTTATTACTGTAACACAGGATGAGAAATTTTACACTCACTGTTATTACTGTAACACGGGATGAGAATTGTTACACTCAGTGCTAATACAGTGACACAAGTTTTACCCTCACTCTTATTACTGTCAAACACAATCACAATTGTTATACTCACACTGTTATTACTGTCACACAAACTCACAATTGTTACACTCACATTGTTATCAATGTCACACCCATGTTAATACAGAGGGTCCATGTTCATTCAGAATGTCCATGTTTATACAGTGTCCATGCCGAGTGTTCATGTTAGTACAGACTGAACTCCACAACCTAATACCAGTGTGCATACGGCATCCTGTTCCTTTTGGTTCTCAAAATCACACCATGTATTCATTGATGAAACTCTGTCGTTCCTCACTGTCCCCTCGATGAACAGATAAAAGTCCAAATGATTTAAAGATGCTTGAGAAACGGCCCGTACGGGGATCGAACCCACGACCTTGTCGTTATTATCACCACGCTCTAACCAACTGAGCTAACCGGCCCTACAAAAAAACAGCAAAAGTACTTAAGCACACGATAAGAATTGTTACAATCACTGCTATTACTGTAACACAGGTTGGGAATTGTTCCGCTCACTGTTATTACTGTAAAACAGGATGAGAATTGTTACACTCACTGTTATTACTGCAACACAGGTTGGGAATTGTTACGCCCACTGTTATTACTGAAGCACAGTTTGGAAACTGTTACGCTCACTGTTATTACTGTAAGAAGTCTTACAACACCAGGTTAAAGTCCAACAGGTTTGTTTCAAACACGAGCTTTCGGAGCACGGCTCCTTCTTCAGGTGAATGGCCCGTACAGAAGAAGGAGCCGTGCTCCGAAAGCTCGTGTTTGAAACAAACCTGTTGGACTTTAACCTGGTGTTGTAAGACTTCTTACTGCGCTCACCCCAGTCCAACGCCGGCATCTCCACATCATGGCTGTTATTACTGTAACACAGGATGAGAATTGTTACACTCACTGTTATTACTGTAACACAGGTTTGGAATTGTTACGCTCACTGTTATTACTGTAACACTGGATGAGGATTGTTACACTCACTGTTATTACTGTAACACAGGATGAGAAGTTTACACTCACTTTTATTACTGAAGCACAGTTTGGAATCTGTTACGCTCACTGCTATTACTGTAACACAGGATGAGAATTGTTACGCTCACTGTTATTACTGTAACACTGGATGAGGATTGCTACACTCACTGTTATTACTTTAACACAGGATGAGAATTATTACACTCACTGTTATTACTGGAACACAGGATGAGAAGTTTACACTCACTGTTATTACTGTAACACAGGATAATAATTGTTACACTCACTGTTATTACTGTAACACAGGTTGGGAATTGTTACGCTCACGGTTATGACTGTAACACAGGATGAGGATTGTTACATTCACTGTTATTACTGTAACAAAGGATGAGAAATTTTACACTCACTGTTATTACTGTAACACGGGATGAGAATTGTTACACTCAGTGCTAATACTGTGACACAAGTTTTACCCTCACTCTTATTACTGTCAAACACAATCACAATTGTTATACTCACACTGTTATTACTGTCACACAAACTCACAATTGTTACACTCACACTGTTATCACTGTCACACCCATGTTAATACAGAGGGTCCATGTTCATTCAGAATGTCCATGTTTATACAGTGTCCATGCCGAGTGTTCATGATATGTACAGACTGAACTCCACAACCTAATACCAGTGTGCAGACGGCATCGTGTTCCTTTTGGATCTCAAAATCACACCATGTATTCATTGATGAAACTCTGTCGTTTCTCACTGTCCCCTCGATGAACAGCTAAAAGTCCAAATGATTTAAAGATGCTTCAGAAATGGCCCGTACGGGGATCGAACCCGCGACCTTGGCGTTATTAGCACAACGCTCTAACCAACTGAGCTAACCGGCCCTACAAAAAAACAGGAAAAGTACTTTAGCACACGATAAGAATTGTTACAATCACTGCTATTACTGTAACACAGGTTGGGAATTGTTACGCCCACTGTTATTACTGAAGCACAGTTTGGAAACTGTTACGCTCACTGTTATTACTGTAACACAGGATGAGAATTGTTACACTCACTGTTATTACTGAAGCACAGTTTGGTAACTGTTACGCTCACTGTTATTACTGTAACACAGGATGAGGCTCGTTACACTCACTGTTATTACTGTAAAATATGATGAGAATTGGTACACTCACTGTTATTACTGTAACACAGGATGAGAATTGTTACCCTCACTGTTATTACTGTAAAACAGGTTTTGAATTGGTACACTCACTGTTATTACTGTAACACAGGACGAGAATTGTTACACTCACTGTTATTACTGTAAACAGGTTTTGAATTGTTACGCTCACTGTTATTACTGTAACACAGGATGAGAATTGTTACACTCACTGTTATTACTGTAACACAGGATGAGTATTGTTACACTAACTGTTATTTCTGTAACACAGTTTGGGAATTGTTACACTCACTGTCATTAATGTGACACAGGATGAAAATTATTACACTCACTGTTATTACTGTAACACAGGATGGGAATTATTACACTCATTGTTATTACTGAAACACAGGATGAGAATTATTACACTCATTGTTATTACTGTGAAACAGGATGAGAATCATTACATTCACTGTTATTACTGAAACACAGGATGAGAATTGTTACACTCACTGTTATTACTGTAACACTGGATGAGGATTGTTACGCTCACTGTTATTAATGTAACAGAGGATGAGAATTGTTACACTCACTGTTATTACTGTAACACAGGTTTGGAATTGTTACGCTCACTGTTATTACTGTAACACTGGATGAGGATTGTTCCACTCACTGTTATTACTTTAACACAGGATGAGAATTGTTACACTCACTGTTATTACTGAAGCACAGTTTGGGAACTGTTACGCTCACTGTTATTACTGTAACACAGGTTGGGAATTGTTACACTCACTGTTATTACTGAAGCACAGTTTGGGAACTGTTACGCTCACTGTCATTACTGTAACACAGGATGAGGCTCGTTACACTCACTGTTATTACTGTAACTCAGGATGAGAATTGGTACACTCACTGTTATTACTGTAACACAGGATGAGAATTGTTACCCTCACTGTTATTACTGTAAAACAGGTTTTGAATTGGTACACTCACTGTTATTACTGTGACACAGGACGAGAATTGTTACACTCACTGTTATTACTGTCACACGGGATGAGAATTGTTACACTCAGTGCTAATACTGTAACACAAGTTTTACCCTCACTCTTATTACTGTCAAACACAATCACAATTGTTATACTCACACTGTTATTACTGTCACACAAACTCACAATTGTTACACTCACACTGTTATCACTGTCACACCCATGTTAATACAGAGGGTCCATGTTCATTCAGAATTGTTACATTCACTGTTATTACTGTAACACAGGATCAGAATTTGTACACTCACTGTTATTACTGTAACACGGAATGAGAATTGTTACACTCAGTGCTAATACTGTGACACAAGTTTTACCCTCACTCTTATTACTGTCAAACACAATCACAATTGATTGTTATTGATTGTTCTCACACTGTTCTTACTGTCACACAAACTCACAATTGTTACACTCACACTGTTATCACTGTCACACCCATGTTAATACAGAGGGTCCATGTTCATTCAGAATGTCCATGTTTATACAGTGTCCATGCCGAGTGTTCATGTTAGTACAGACTGAACTCCACAACCTTATACCAGTGTGCAGACGGCATCCTGTTCCTTTTGGATCTCAAAATCACACCATTTATTCATTGATGAAACTCTGTCGTTCCTCACTGTCCCCTCGATGAACAGATAAAAGTACAAATGATTTAAAGATGCTTCAGAAATTTCCCGTACGGGGATCGAACCCGCGACCTTGGCGTTATTAGCACCACGCTCTAACCAACTGAGCTAACCGGCCCAAAAAAAAACAGCAAAAGTACTTTAGCACACGATAAGAATTGTTACAATCACTGCAATTACTGTAACACAGGTTGGGAATTGTTACGCCCACTGTTATTACTGAAGCACAGTTTGGAAACTGTTACGCTCACTGTTATTACTGTAACACAGGATGAGAATTGTTACACTCACTGTTATTACTGTAGCACAGGTTTGGAATTGTTACGCTCACTGTTATTACTGTAAGAAGTCTTACAACACCAGGTTAAAGTCCAACAGGTTTGTTTCAAACACGAGCTTTCGGAGCACGGCTCCTTCTTCAGGTGAATGGAAAGGCTTGTTCCAGATATGTTTATATAGACACGGTCAGAGATGCCCCGGAATGCGAGCACCTGCAGGCAATCAAATCATCAAAGATGCAGAGAGAGAGGTAACTCCAGGTTAAAGAGGTGTGAATTGTCCCAAGCCAGTTCAGTCGGTAGGCCTCTGCAAGTCCAGGCTTGTTGGTGGGGGCCGAATGTAATGCGACATGAATCCCAGATCCCGGTTGAGTCCGCATTCATGCGTGCGGAACTTAGCTATAAGTTTTTGCTCAGCAATTTTGCGTTGTCGCGTCTCCTGAAGGCCTCCTTGTAGAATGCTGACCCGGAGATCAGAGGCTGAATGTCCTTGACTGCTGAAGTGTTCCCCAACTGGAAGGGAACAGTCCTGCCTGTTGATAGTCGCACGATGCCCGTTTATTCGTTGTCGCAGTGTCTGCATGGTCTCGCCAATGTACCACGCTTCGGGACATCCTTTCCTGCAGCGTATGAGGTAGACTACATTGGTCGAGTCGCACGAGTATGCGCCGCGTACCTGGTGGGTGGTGTTTCCACGTGTAATGGTGGTGTCCATGTCGATGATCTGGCATGTCTTGCAGAGATTACCCTGGCAGGGTTTTGTGGTGTTGTGGTTGCTGTTCTGAAGGCTGGGTAATTTGCTGCAAACAATGGTTTGTTTGAGGTTGCGCGGTTGTTTGAAGGCCAGTAGTGGGGGTGTGGGGATGACCTTGGCAAGATGTCCATCCTCGCTGATGATGTGTTGGAGGCTGCGAAGAAGATGTCGTAGTTTCTCCGCCCCAGGAAAGTACTGGACGACGAAGGGTACTCTGTCAGTGGTGTCCCGTGTTTGTCTTCTGAGGAGGTCGGTGCGGTTTTTTGCTGTGGCGCGGTGGAACTGTCGATCAATGAGTCGAGCGCCATATCCCGTTCGTACGAGGGCATCTTTCAGCATTACTGTAACACTGGATGAGGATTGTTACACTCACTGTTATTACTTTAACACGGGATGAGAATTATTACACTCACTGTTATTACTGTAACACAGGATGAGAAGTTTACACTCACTGTTATTACTGTAACACAGGATGAGAAGTTTACACTCACTTTTATTACTGAAGCACAGTTTGGAATCTGTTACGCTCACTGTTATTACTGTAACACAGGATGAGAATTGTTACGCTCACTGTTATTACTGTAGCACTGGATGAGGATTGCTACACTCACTGCTATTACTTTAACAAAGGATGAGAATTATTACACTCACTGTTATTACTGGAATACAGGATGAGAAGTTTACACTCACTGTTATTACTGTAACACAGGATAATAATTGTTACACTCACTGTTATTACTGTAACACAGGTTGGGAATTGTTACGCTCACGGTTATGACTGTAACACAGGATGAGAATTGTTACATTCACTGTTATTACTGTAACACAGGATGAGAAATTTTACACTCACTGCTATTACTGTAACACGGGATGAGAATTGTTACACTCAGTGCTAATACTGTGACACAAGTTTTACCCTCACTCTTATTACTGTCAAACACAATCACAATTGTTATACTCACACTGTTATTACTGTCACACAAACTCACAATTGTTACACTCACACTGTTATCACTGTCACACCCATGTTAATACAGAGGGTCCATGTTCATTCAGAATGTCCATGTTTATACAGTGTCCATGCCGAGTGTTCATGTTAGTACAGACTGAACTCCACAATCTAATACCAGTGTGCAGACGGCATCCTGTTCCTTTTGGATCTCAAAATCACACCATGTATTCATTGATGAAACTCTGTCGTTTCTCACTGTCCCCTCGATGAACAGATAAAAGTCCAAATGATTTAAAGATGCTTGAGAAACGGCCCGTACAGGGATCGAACCCGCGACCTTGGCGTTATTAGCACCACGCTCTAACCAACTGAGCTAACCGGCCCTACAAAAAAACAGCAAAAGTACTTTAGCACACGATAAGAATTGTTACAATCACTGCTATTACTGTAACACAGGTTGGGAATTGTTACGCTCACTGTTATTACTGAAGCACAGTTTGGAAACTGTTACGCTCACTGTTATTACTGTAACACAGGATGAGAATTGTTACACTCACTGTTATTACTGAAGCACAGTTTGGTAACTGTTACGCTCACTGTTATTACTGTAACACTGGATGAGGATTGTTACGCTCACTGTTATTAATGTAACAGAGGATGAGAATTGTTACACTCACTGTTATTACTGTAACACAGGTTTGGAATTGTTACGCTCACTGTTATTACTGTAACACTGGATGAGGATTGTTACACTCACTGTTATTACTTTAACACAGGATGAGAATTATTACACTCACTGTTATTACTGAAGCACAGTTTGGGAACTGTTACGCTCACTGTTATTACTGTAACACAGGTTGGGAATTGTTACACTCACTGTTATTACTGAACCACAGTTTGGGAACTGTTACGCTCACTGTTATTACTGTAACACAGGATGAGGCTCGTTACACTCACTGTTATTACTGTAACACAGGATGAGAATTGGTACACTCACTGTTATTACTGTAACACAGGATGAGAATTGTTACCCTCACTGTTATTACTGTAAAACAGGTTTTGAATTGGTACACTCACTGTTATTACTGTAACACAGGACGAGAATTGTTACACTCACTGTTATTACTGTCACACGGGATGAGAATTGTTACACTCAGTGCTAATACTGTGACACAAGTTTTACCCTCACTCTTATTACTGTCAAACACAATCACAATTGTTATACTCACACTGTTATTACTGTCACACAAACTCACAATTGTTACACTCACACTGTTATCACTGTCACACCCATGTTAATACAGAGGGTCCATGTTCATTCAGAATGTCCATGTTCATTCAGAATTGTTACATTCACTGTTATTACTGTAACACAGGATCAGAATTTTTACACTCACTGTTATTACTGTAACACGGGATGAGAATTGTTACACTCAGTGCTAACACTGTGACACAAGTTTACCCTCACTCTTATTACTGTCAAACACAATCACAATTGATTGTTATTGATTGTTCTCACACTGTTATTACTGTCACACAAACTCACAATTGTTACACTCACACTGTTATCACTGTCACACCCCTGTTAATATAGAGGGTCCATGTTCATTCAGAATGTCCATGTTTATACAGTGTCCATGCCGAGTGTTCATGATAGTACAGACTGAACTCCACAACCTAATACCAGTGTGCAGATGGCATCCTGTTCCTTTTGGATCTCAAAATCACACCATGTATTCATTGATGAAACTCTGTCGTTCCTCACTGTCCCTTCGATGAACAGATAAAAGTCCAAATGATTTAAAGATGCTTCAGAAATGGCCCGTACGGGGATCGAACCCACGACCTTGTCGTTATTAGCACCACGCTCTAACCAACTGAGCTCACTGGCCCTACAAAAAAACAGCAAAAGTACTTTAGCACACGATAAGAATTGTTACAATCACTGCTATTACTGTAACACAGGTTGGGAATTGTTACGCTCACTGTTATTACTGTAAAACAGGATGAGAATTGTTACACTCACTGTTATTACTGCAACACAGGTTGGGAATTGTTACGCCAACTGTTATTACTGAAGCACAGTTTGGAAACTGTTACGCTCACTGTTATTACTGTAACACAGGATGAGAATTGTTACACTCACTGTTATTACTGTAACACAGGTTTGGAATTGTTACGCTCACTGTTATTACTGTAACACAGGATGAGAATTGTTACACTCACTGTTATTACTGCAACACAGGTTGGGAATTGTTACGCCAACTGTTATTACTGAAGCACAGTTTGGAAACTGTTACGCTCACTGTTATTACTGTAACACAGGATGAGAATTGTTACACTCACTGTTATTACTGTAACACAGGTTTGGAATTGTTACGCTCACTGTTATTACTGTAACACAGGATGAGAAGTTTACACTCACTGTTATTACTGTAACACAGGATGAGAAGTTTACACTCACTTTTATTACTGAAGCACAGTTTGGAAACTGTTACGCTCACTGTTATTACTGTAACACAGGATGAGAATTATTACACTCACTGTTATTACTGTAACACAGGATGAGAATTATTACACTCACTGTTATTACTGTAACACAGGATGAGAAGTTTACACTCACTGTTATTACTGTAACACAGGATAATAATTGTTACACTCACTGTTATTACTGTAACACAGGTTGGGAATTGTTACGCTCACTGTTATTACTGTAAAACAGGATGAGAATTGTTACACTCACTGTTATTACTGCAACACAGGTTGGGAATTGTTACGCCAACTGTTATTACTGAAGCACAGTTTGGAAACTGTTACGCTCACTGTTATTACTGTAACACAGGATGAGAATTGTTACACTCACTGTTATTACTGTAACACAGGTTTGGAATTGTTACGCTCACTGTTATTACTGTAACACTGGATGAGGATTGTTACACTCACTGTTATTACTTTAACACAGGATGATAATTATTACACTCACTGTTATTACTGTAACACAGGATGAGAAGTTTACACTCACTGTTATTACTGAAACACAGGATGAGAATTGTTACTCTCACTTTTATTACGGTAACGCAGGATGAGGATTATTACACTCACTGTTATTACTGTAACACAGGATGAGAAGTTTACACTCACTGTTATTACTGTAACACAGGATGAGAATTGTTACACTCAGTGCTAATACTGTGACACAAGTTTTACCCTCACTCTTATTACTGTCAAACACAATCACAATTGTTATACTCACACTGTTATTACTGTCACACAAACTCACAATTGTTACACTCACACTGTTATCACTGTCACACCCATGTTAATACAGAGGGTCCATGTTCATTCAGAATGTCCATGTTTATACAGTGTCCATGCCGAGTGTTCATGTTAGTACAGACTGAACTCCACAATCTAATACCAGTGTGCAGACGGCATCCTGTTCCTTTTGGATCTCAAAATCACACCATGTATTCATTGATGAAACTCTGTCGTTTCTCACTGTCCCCTCGATGAACAGATAAAAGTCCAAATGATTTAAAGATGCTTGAGAAACGGCCCGTACAGGGATCGAACCCGCGACCTTGGCGTTATTAGCACCACGCTCTAACCAACTGAGCTAACCGGCCCTACAAAAAAACAGCAAAAGTACTTTAGCACACGATAAGAATTGTTACAATCACTGCTATTACTGTAACACAGGTTGGGAATTGTTACGCCCACTGTTATTACTGAAGCACAGTTTGGAAACTGTTACGCTCACTGTTATTACTGTAACACAGGATGAGAATTGTTACACTCACTGTTATTACTGAAGCACAGTTTGGTAACTGTTACGCTCACTGTTATTACTGTAACACTGGATGAGGATTGTTACGCTCACTGTTATTAATGTAACAGAGGATGAGAATTGTTACACTCACTGTTATTACTGTAACACAGGTTTGGAATTGTTACGCTCACTGTTATTACTGTAACACTGGATGAGGATTGTTACACTCACTGTTATTACTTTAACACAGGATGAGAATTGTTACACTCACTGTTATTACTGAAGCACAGTTTGGGAACTGTTACGCTCACTGTTATTACTGTAACACAGGTTGGGAATTGTTACACTCACTGTTATTACTGAACCACAGTTTGGGAACTGTTACGCTCACTGTTATTACTGTAACACAGGATGAGGCTCGTTACACTCACTGTTATTACTGTAACACAGGATGAGAATTGGTACACTCACTGTTATTACTGTAACACAGGATGAGAATTGTTACCCTCGCTGTTATTACTGTAAAACAGGTTTTGAATTGGTACACTCACTGTTATTACTGTAACACAGGACGAGAATTGTTACACTCACTGTTATTACTGTCACACGGGATGAGAATTGTTACACTCAGTGCTAATACTGTGACACAAGTTTTACCCTCACTCTTATTACTGTCAAACACAATCACAATTGTTATACTCACACTGTTATTACTGTCACACAAACTCACAATTGTTACACTCACACTGTTATCACTGTCACACCCATGTTAATACAGAGGGTCCATGTTCATTCAGAATGTCCATGTTCATTCAGAATTGTTACATTCACTGTTATTACTGTAACACAGGATCAGAATTTTTACACTCACTGTTATTACTGTAACACGGGATGAGAATTGTTACACTCAGTGCTAACACTGTGACACAAGTTTACCCTCACTCTTATTACTGTCAAACACAATCACAATTGATTGTTATTGATTGTTCTCACACTGTTATTACTGTCACACAAACTCACAATTGTTACACTCACACTGTTATCACTGTCACACCCCTGTTAATATAGAGGGTCCATGTTCATTCAGAATGTCCATGTTTATACAGTGTCCATGCCGAGTGTTCATGATAGTACAGACTGAACTCCACAACCTAATACCAGTGTGCAGATGGCATCCTGTTCCTTTTGGATCTCAAAATCACACCATGTATTCATTGATGAAACTCTGTCGTTCCTCACTGTCCCTTCGATGAACAGATAAAAGTCCAAATGATTTAAAGATGCTTCAGAAATGGCCCGTACGGGGATCGAACCCACGACCTTGTCGTTATTAGCACCACGCTCTAACCAACTGAGCTCACTGGCCCTACAAAATAACAGCAAAAGTACTTTAGCACACGATAAGAATTGTTACAATCACTGCTATTACTGTAACACAGGTTGGGAATTGTTACGCTCACTGTTATTACTGTAAAACAGGATGAGAATTGTTACACTCACTGTTATTACTGCAACACAGGTTGGGAATTGTTACGCCAACTGTTATTACTGAAGCACAGTTTGGAAACTGTTACGCTCACTGTTATTACTGTAACACAGGATGAGAATTGTTACACTCACTGTTATTACTGTAACACAGGTTTGGAATTGTTACGCTCACTGTTATTACTGTAAAACAGGATGAGAATTGTTACACTCACTGTTATTACTGCAACACAGGTTGGGAATTGTTACGCCAACTGTTATTACTGAAGCACAGTTTGGAAACTGTTACGCTCACTGTTATTACTGTAACACAGGATGAGAATTGTTACACTCACTGTTATTACTGTAACACAGGTTTGGAATTGTTACGCTCACTGTTATTACTGTAACACAGGATGAGAAGTTTACACTCACTGTTATTACTGTAACACAGGATGAGAAGTTTACACTCACTTTTATTACTGAAGCACAGTTTGGAAACTGTTACGCTCACTGTTATTACTGTAACACAGGATGAGAATTATTACACTCACTGTTATTACTGTAACACAGGATGAGAATTATTACACTCACTGTTATTACTGTAACACAGGATGAGAAGTTTACACTCACTGTTATTACTGTAACACAGGATGAGAATTGTTACACTCACTGTTATTACTGTAACACAGGTTGGGAATTGTTACGCTCACTGTTATTACTGTAAAACAGGATGAGAATTGTTACACTCACTGTTATTACTGCAACACAGGTTGGGAATTGTTACGCCAACTGTTATTACTGAAGCACAGTTTGGAAACTGTTACGCTCACTGTTATTACTGTAACACAGGATGAGAATTGTTACACTCACTGTTATTACTGTAACACAGGTTTGGAATTGTTACGCTCACTGTTATTACTGTAACACTGGATGAGGATTGTTACACTCACTGTTATTACTTTAACACAGGATGATAATTATTACACTCACTGTTATTACTGTAACACAGGATGAGAAGTTTACACTCACTGTTATTACTGTAACACAGGATGAGAAGTTTACACTCACTTTTATTACTGAAGCACAGTTTGGAAACTGTTACGCTCACTGTTATTACTGTAACACAGGATGAGAATTGTTACGCTTACTGTTATTACTGTAACACTGGATGAGGATTGCGACACTCACTGTTATTACTTTAACACAGGATGAGAATTATTACACTCACTGTTATTACTGGAACACAGGATGAGAAGTTTACACTCACTGTTATTACTGTAACACAGGATAATAATTGTTACACTCACTGTTATTACTGTAACACAGGTTGGGAATTGTTACGCTCACGGTTATGACTGTAACACAGGATGGGAATTGTTACATTCACTGTTATTACTGTAACACAGGATGAGAATTTTTACACTCACTGTTATTACTGTAACACGGGATGAGAATTGTTACACTCAGTGCTAATACCTTGACACAAGTTTTACCGTCACTCTTATTACTGTCAAACACAATCACAATTGTAAGACTCACACTGTTATTACTGTCACACAAACTCACAATTGTTACACTCACACTGTTATCACTGTCACACCCATGTTAATACAGAGGGTCCATGTTCATTTAGAATGTCCATGTTTATACAGTGTCCATGCCGAGTGTTCATGTTAGTACAGACTGAACTCCACAACCTAATAGCAGTGTGCAGACGGCATCATGTTCCTTTTGGATCTCAAAATCACACCATGTATTCATTGATGAAACTCTGTCGTTCCTCACTGTCCCTTCGATGAACAGATAAAAGTCCAAATGATTTAAAGATGCTTCAGAAATGGCCCGTACGGGGATCGAACCCGCGACTTTGGCGTTATTAGCACCACGCTCAAACCAACTGAGCTAACCGGCCCGACAAAAAAACAGCAAAAGTACTTTAGCACACGATAAGAATTGTTGCAATCACTGCTATTACTGTAACACAGGTTGGAATTGTTACGCTCACTGTTATTACTGTAAAACAGGATGAGAATTGTTACACTCACTGTTATTACTGCAACACAGGTTGGAAATTGTTACGCCCACTGTTATTACTGAAGCACAGTTTGGTAACTGTTACGCTCACTGTTATTACTGTAACACAGGATGAGGCTCGTTACACTCACTGTTATTACTGTAAAATAGGATGAGAATTGGTACACTCACTGTTATTACTGTAACACAGGATGAGAATTGTTACCCTCACTGTTATTACTGTAAAACAGGTTTTGAATTGGTACACTCACTGTTATTACTGTAACACAGGACGAGAATTGTTACACTCACTGTTATTACTGTAACACAGGTTTTGAATTGTTACGCTCACTGTTATTACTGTAACACAGGATGAGAATTGTTACACTCACTGTTATTACTGTAACACAGGATGAGTATTGTTACACTAACTGTTATTTCTGTAACACAGTTTGCGAATTGTTACACTCACTGTCATTAATGTGACACAGGATGAGAATTATTACACTCACTGTTATTACTGTAACACAGGATGGGAATTATTACACTCATTGTTATTACTGAAACACAGGATGAGAATTATTACACTCATTGTTATTACTGTGAAACAGGATGAGAAACATTACATTCACTGTTATTACTGAAACACAGGATGAGAATTGTTACACTCACTGTTATTACTGTAACACTGGATGAGGATTGTTACGCTCACTGTTATTAATGTAACAGAGGATGAGAATTGTTACACTCACTGTTATTACTGTAACACAGGTTTGGAATTGTTACGCTCACTGTTATTACTGTAACACTGGATGAGGATTGTTACACTCACTGTTATTACTTTAACACAGGATGAGAATTGTTACACTCACTGTTATTACTGAAGCACAGTTTGGGAACTGTTACGCTCACTGTTATTACTGTAACACAGGTTGGGAATTGTTACACTCACTGTTATTACTGAAGCACAGTTTGGGAACTGTTACGCTCACTGTTATTACTGTAACACAGGATGAGAATTGGTACACTCACTGTTATTACTGTAACACAGGATGAACATGGAACATAGAACAGTACAGCACAGAACAGGCCCTTCGGCCCTCGATGTTGTGCCGAGCAATGATCACCCTACTTAAACCCACGTATCCACCCTATACCCGTATCCCAACAACCCCCCCCCCCCCCTTTAACCTTACTTTTTAGGACACTACGGGCAATTTAGCATGGCCAATCCACCTAACCCGCACATCTTTGGACTGTGGGAGGAAACCGGAGCACCCGGAGGAAACCCACGCACACACGGGGAGGACGTGCAGACTCCGCACAGACAGTGACCCAGCCGGGAATCGAACCTGGGACCCTGGAGCTGTGAAGCATTTATGCTAACCACCATGCTACCGTGCTGCCCTAAGAGATGAGAATTGTTACCCTCACTGTTATTACTGTAAAACAGGTTTTGAATTGGTACACTCACTGTTATTACTGTAACACAGGACGAGAATTGTTACACTCACTGTTATTACTGTCACACGGGATGAGAATTGTTACACTCAGTGCTAATACTGTGACACAAGTTTTACTCTCACTCTTATTACTGTCAAACACAATCACAATTGTTATACTCACACTGTTATTACTGTCACACAAACTCACAATTGTTACACTCACACTGTTATCACTGTCACACCCATGTTAATACAGAGGGTCCATGTTCATTCAGAATGTCCATGTTCATTCAGAATTTTTACATTCACTGTTATTACTGTAACACAGGATGAGAATTTTTACACTCACTGTTATTACTGTAACACGGGATGAGAATTGTTACACTCAGTGCTAACACTGTGACACAAGTTTTACCCTCACTCTTATTACTGTCAAACACAATCACAATTGATTGTTGTCACACTGTTATTACTGTCACACAAACTCACAATTGTTACACTCACACTGTTATCATGTGACACACCCATGTTAATACAGAGGGTCCATGTTCATTCAGAATGTCCATGTTTATACAGTGTCCATGCCGAGTGTTCATGTTGGTGCAGACTGAACTCCACAACCTAATACCAGTGTGCAGACGGCATCCTGTTCCTTTTGGATCTCAAAATCACACCATGTATTCATTGATGAAACTCTGTCGTTCCTCACTGTCCCCTAGATGAACAGATAAAAGTCCAAATGATTTAAAGATGCTTCAGAAATGGCCCGTACGGGGATCGAACCGGCGACTTTGGCGTTATTAGCACCACGCTCTAACCAACTGAGCTAACCGGCCCGACAAAAAAACAGCAAAAGTACTTTAGCACACGATAAGAATTGTTGCAATCACTGCTATGACTGTAACACAGGTTGGAATTGTTACGCTCACTGTTATTACTGTAAAACAGGATGAGAATTGTTACACTCACTGTTATTACTGCAACACAGGTTGGAAATTGTTACGCCCACTGTTATTACTGTAACACAGGATGAGAATTGTTACGCTCACTGTTATTACTGTAACACTGGATGAGGATTGCTACACTCACTGTTATTACTTTAACACAGGATGAGAATTGTTACACTCAGAGTTATTCCTGTCTCAAAGGATGATGTGTTACACTCACTGTTATTACTGTAAAACAGGATAAGAATTGTGACACTCACTCTTATTACTGTAACCGAGGATGAGAATTGTTACACTCAGAGTTATCCCTGTGTCACAGGATGAGGTGTTACACTCACTGTTATTACTGAAACACAGGATGAGCATTGTTACTCTCACTTTTATTACGGTAACGCAGGATGAGGATTATTACACTCACTGTTATTACTGTAACACAGGATGAGAAGTTTACACTCACTGTTATTACTGTAACACAGGATGAGAATTGTTACGCTCACTGTTATTACTGTAACACTGGATGAGGATTGCTACACTCACTGTTATTACTTTAACACAGGATGAGAATTGTTACACTCAGAGTTATTCCTGTCTCAAAGGATGATGTGTTACACTCACTGTTATTACTGTAAAACAGGATAAGAATTGTGACACTCACTCTTATTACTGTAACCGAGGATGAGAATTGTTACACTCAGAGTTATCCCTGTGTCACAGGATGAGGTGTTACACTCACTGTTATTACTGAAACACAGGATGAGAATTGTTACTCTCACTTTTATTACGGTAACGCAGGATGAGGATTATTACACTCACTGTTATTACTGTAACACAGGATGAGAAGTTTACACTCACTGTTATTACTGTAACACAGGATGAGAATTGTTACACTCAGTGCTAATACTGTGACACAAGTTTTACCCTCACTCTTATTACTGTCAAACACAATCACAATTGTTATACTCACACTGTTATTACTGTCACACAAACTCACAATTGTTACACTCACACTGTTATCACTGTCACACCCATGTTAATACAGAGGGTCCATGTTCATTCAGAATGTCCATGTTTATACAGTGTCCATGCCGAGTGTTCATGTTAGTACAGACTGAACTCCACAACCTAATACCAGTGTGCAGACGGCATTCCTGTTCCTTTTGGATCTCAAAATCACACCATGTATTCATTGATGAAACTCTGTCGTTCCTCACTGTCCCCTCGATGAACAGCTAAAAGTCCAAATGATTTAAAGATGCTTCAGAAATGGCCCGTACGGGGATCGAACCCGCGACCTTGGCGTTATTAGCACCACGCTCTAACCAACTGAGCTAACCGGCCCTACAAAAAAACAGCAAAAGTACTTTAGCACACGATAAGAATTGTTACAATCACTGCTATTACTGTAACACAGGTTGGGAATTGTTACGCCCACTGTTATTACTGAAGCACAGTTTGGAAACTGTTACGCTCACTGTTATTACTGTAACACAGGATGAGAATTGTTACACTCACTGTTATTACTGAAGCACAGTTTGGGAACTGTTACGCTCACTGTTATTACTGAAACACAGGATGAGGCTCGTTACACTCACTGTTATTACTGTAAAATAGGATGAGAATTGGTACACTCACTGTTATTACTGTAACACAGGATGAGAATTGTTACCCTCACTGTTATTACTGTAAAACAGGTTTTGAATTGGTACACTCACTCTTATTACTGTAACACAGGATGAGTATTGTTACACTAACTGTTATTTCTGTAACACAGTTTGGGAATTGTTACACTCACTGTCATTAATGTGACACAGGATGAGAATTATTACACTCACTGTTATTACTGTAACACAGGATGGGAATTATTACACTCATTGTTATTACTGAAACACAGGATGAGAATTATTACACTCATTGTTATTACTGTGAAACAGGATGAGAAACATTACATTCACTGTTATTACTGAATCACAGGATGAGAATTGTTACACTCACTGTTATTACTGTAACACTGGATGAGGATTGTTACGCTCACTGTTATTAATGTAACAGAGGATGAGAATTGTTACACTCACTGTTATTACTGTAACACAGGTTTGGAATTGTTACGCTCACTGTTATTACTGTAACACAGGTTGGGAATTGTTACACTCACTGTTATTACTGAAGCACAGTTTGGGAACTGTTACGCTCACTGTTATTACTGTAACACAGGATGAGGCTCGTTACACTCACTGTTATTACTGTAACACAGGATGAGAATTGGTACACTCACTGTTATTACTGTAACACAGGATGAACATAGAACATAGAACAGTACAGCACAGAACAGGCCCTTCGGCCCTCGATGTTGTGCCGAGCAATGATCACCCTACTTAAACCCACGTATCCACCCTATACCCGTAACCCAACAACCCCCCCCCCCTAACCTTACTTTTTAGGACACTACGGGCAATTTAGCATGGCCAATCCACCTAACCCGCACATCTTTGGACTGTGGGAGGAAACCGGAGCACCCGGAGGAAACCCACGCACACACGGGGAGGACGTGCAGACTCCGCACAGACAGTGACCCAGCCGGGAATCGAACCTGGGACCCTGGAGCTGTGAAGCATTTATGCTAACCACCATGCTACCGTGCTGCCCTAAGAGATGAGAATTGTTACCCTCACTGTTATTACTGTAAAACAGGTTTTGAATTGGTACACTCACTGTTATTACTGTAACACAGGACGAGAATTGTTACACTCACTGTTATTACTGTCACACGGGATGAGAATTGTTACACTCAGTGCTAATACTGTGACACAAGTTTTACCCTCACTCTTATTACTGTCAAACACAATCACAATTGTTATACTCACACTGTTATTACTGTCACACAAACTCACAATTGTTACACTCACACTGTTATCACTGTCACACCCATGTTAATACAGAGGGTCCATGTTCATTCAGAATGTCCATGTTCATTCAGAATTTTTACATTCACTGTTATTACTGTAACACAGGATGAGAATTTTTACACTCACTGTTATTACTGTAACACGGGATGAGAATTGTTACACTCAGTGCTAACACTGTGACACAAGTTTTACCCTCACTCTTATTACTGTCAAACACAATCACAATTGATTGTTGTCACACTGTTATTACTGTCACACAAACTCACAATTGTTACACTCACACTGTTATCATGTGACACACCCATGTTAATACAGAGGGTCCATGTTCATTCAGAATGTCCATGTTTATACAGTGTCCATGCCGAGTGTTCATGTTGGTACAGACTGAACTCCACAACCTAATACCAGTGTGCAGACGGCATCCTGTTCCTTTTGGATCTCAAAATCACACCATGTATTCATTGATGAAACTCTGTCGTTCCTCACTGTCCCCTCGATGAACAGATAAAAGTCCAAATGATTTAAAGATGCTTCAGAAATGGCCCGTACGGGGATCGAACCGGCGACTTTGGCGTTATTAGCACCACGCTCTAACCAACTGAGCTAACCGGCCCGACAAAAAAACAGCAAAAGTACTTTAGCACACGATAAGAATTGTTGCAATCACTGCTATTACTGTAACACAGGTTGGAATTGTTACGCTCACTGTTATTACTGTAAAACAGGATGAGAATTGTTACACTCACTGTTATTACTGCAACACAGGTTGGAAATTGTTACGCCCACTGTTATTACTGTAACACAGGATGAGAATTGTTACGCTCACTGTTATTACTGTAACACAGGATGAGGATTGCTACACTCACTGTTATTACTTTAACACAGGATGAGAATTGTTACACTCAGAGTTATTCCTGTCTCAAAGGATGATGTGTTACACTCACTGTTATTACTGTAAAACAGGATAAGAATTGTGACACTCACTCTTATTACTGTAACCGAGGATGAGAATTGTTACACTCAGAGTTATCCCTGTGTCACAGGATGAGGTGTTACACTCACTGTTATTACTGAAACACAGAATGAGAATTGTTACTCTCACTTTTATTACGGTAACGCAGGATGAGGATTATTACACTCACTGTTATTACTGTAACACAGGATGAGAAGTTTACACTCACTGTTATTACTGTAACACGGGATAAGAATTGTTACACTCAGTGCTAATACTGTGACACAAGTTTTACCCTCACTCTTATTACTGTCAAACACAATCACAATTGTTATACTCACACTGTTATTACTGTCACACAAACTCACAATTGTTACACTCACACTGTTATCACTGTCACACCCATGTTAATACAGAGGGTCCATGTTCATTCAGAATGTCCATGTTTATACAGTGTCCATGCCGAGTGTTCATGTTAGTACAGACTGAACTCCACAACCTAATACCAGTGTGCAGACGGCATTCCTGTTCCTTTTGGATCTCAAAATCACACCATGTATTCATTGATGAAACTCTGTCGTTCCTCACTGTCCCCTCGATGAACAGCTAAAAGTCTAAATGATTTAAAGATGCTTCAGAAATGGCCCGTACGGGGATCGAACCCGCGACCTTGGCGTTATTAGCACCACGCTCTAACCAACTGAGCTAACCGGCCCTACAAAAAAACAGCAAAAGTACTTTCGCACACGATAAGAATTGTTACAATCACTGCTATTACTGTAACACAGGTTGGGAATTGTTACGCCCACTGTTATTACTGAAGCACAGTCTGGAAACTGTTACGCTCACTGTTATTACTGTAACACAGGATGAGAATTGTTACACTCACTGTTATTACTGAAGCACAGTTTGGGAACTGTTACGCTCACTGTTATTACTGTAACACAGGATGAGGCTCGTTACACTCACTGTTATTACTGTAAAATAGGATGAGAATTGGTACACTCACTGTTATTACTGTAACACAGGATGAGAATTGTTACCCTCACTGTTATTACTGTAAAACAGGTTTTGAATTGGTACACTCACTCTTATTACTGTAACACAGGATGAGTATTGTTACACTAACTGTTATTTCTGTAACACAGTTTGGGAATTGTTACACTCACTGTCATTAATGTGACACAGGATGAGAATTATTACACTCACTGTTATTACTGTAACACAGGATGGGAATTATTACACTCATTGTTATTACTGAAACACAGGATGAGAATTATTACACTCATTGTTATTACTGTGAAACAGGATGAGAAACATTACACTCACTGTTATTACTGAAACACAGGATGAGAATTGTTACTCTCACTTTTATTACGGTAACGCAGGATGAGGATTATTACAATCACTGTTATTACTGTAACACAGGATGAGAAGTTTACACTCACTGTTATTACTGTAACACAGGATGAGAATTGTTACACTCAGTGCTAATACTGTGACATAAGTTTTACCCTCACTCTTATTACTGTCAAACACAATCACAATTGTTATACTCACACTGTTATTACTGTCACACAAACTCACAATTGTTACACTCACACTGTTATCACTGTCACACCCATGTTAATACAGAGGGTCCATGTTCATTCAGAATGTCCATGTTTATACAGTGTCCATGCCGAGTGTTCATGTTAGTACAGACTGAACTCCACAACCTAATACCAGTGTGCAGACGGCATTCCTGTTCCTTTTGGATCTCAAAATCACACCATGTATTCATTGATGAAACTCTGTCGTTCCTCACTGTCCCCTCGATGAACAGATAAAAGTCCAAATGATTTAAAGATGCTTCAGAAATGGCCCGTACGGGGATCGAACCCGCGACCTTGGCGTTATTAGCACCACGCTCTAACCAACTGAGCTAACCGGCCCTACAAAAAAACAGCAAAAGTACTTTAGCACACGATAAGAATTGTTACAATCACTGCTATTACTGTAACACAGGTTGGGAATTGTTACGCCCACTGTTATTACTGAAGCACAGTTTGGAAACTGTTACGCTCACTGTTATTACTGTAACACAGGATGAGAATTGTTACACTCACTGTTATTACTGAAGCACAGTTTGGGAACTGTTACGCTCACTGTTATTACTGTAACACAGGATGAGGCTCGTTACACTCACTGTTATTACTGTAAAATAGGATGAGAATTGGTACACTCACTGTTATTACTGTAACACAGGATGAGAATTGTTACCCTCACTGTTATTACTGTAAAACAGGTTTTGAATTGGTACACTCACTCTTATTACTGTAACACAGGATGAGTATTGTTACACTAACTGTTATTTCTGTAACACAGTTTGGGAATTGTTACACTCACTGTCATTAATGTGACACAGGATGATAATTATTACACTCACTGTTATTACTGTAACACAGGATGGGAATTATTACACTCATTGTTATTACTGAAACACAGGATGAGAATTATTACACTCATTGTTATTACTGTGAAACAGGATGAGAAACATTACATTCACTGTTATTACTGAAACAAAGGATGAGAATTGTTACACTCACTGTTATTACTGTAACACTGGATGAGGATCGTTACGCTCACTGTTATTAATGTAACAGAGGATGAGAATTGTTATACTCACTGTTATTACTGTAACACAGGTTTGGAATTGTTACGCTCACTGTTATTACTGTAACACTGGATGAGGATTGTTACACTCACTGTTATTACTTTAACACAGGATGAGAATTGTTACACTCACTGTTATTACTGAAGCACAGTTTGGGAACTGTTACGCTCACTGTTATTACTGTAACACTGGATGAGAATTGTTACACTCAGAGTTATTCCAGTGTCACAGGATGAGAAGTGTTACACTCACTGATATTACTGTAACAGAGGATCTGGATCGTCACACTCACTGTTATTACTGTAACAGAGGATGAGAAGTTTAAACTCACTGTTATTACTGTAATACAGGATGAGAATCATTACACTCACTGTTATTACTGTAACACAGGATGAGAAGTATTACACACACTTTTATTACTGTAACACAGGTTTGGAATTGTTACGCTCACTGTTATTACTGTAAGACAGGATGAGAATTGTTACACTCAATGTTATCACTGTAACAGAGGATGAGAAGTTTACACTCACTGTTATTACTGTAACACAGGATGAGAATTGTTACACACACTTTTATTACTGTAACACAGGATTTGAATTGTTATGCTCACTGTTATTACTGTAACACAGGATGAGAATTATTGCACTCATTGTAATTACTGTAACACACGATGAGAAGCTTATACTCACTGTTATTACAGTAACACAGGATGAGAATTGTTACACTCACTGTTATTACTGTAACACAGGATGTGAATTGTTACACTAGCTGTTATTACTGTAACACAGGATGAGAACTGTTACACTCAGAGTTATTCCTGTGTCACAGGATGAGAATTGTTACACTCACTGTTATCACTGTAACAGAGGATGAGAAGTTTACACTCACTGATATTACTGTAACACAGGATGAGAATTGTTACACACACTTTTATTACTGTAACACAGGATTGGAATTGTTACGCTCACTGTTATTACTGTAACACAGGATGAGAATTGTTACACTCACTGTTTTAACTGTAACACAGGATGAGAATTATTACACTCACTGTTATCACTGTAACACAGGATGAGAAGTTTACACTCACTGTTATTACTGTAACACAGGATGAGGATCGTCACACTCACTGTTATTACTGTAACACAGGATGAGAAGTTTACACTCACTGTTATTACTGTAACACAGGATGAGAATTTTTACACTCACTGTTATTACTGTAACACAGGATGAGAATTGTTACACTCACTGTTATTACTGTAACACAGGATGAGAATTGTTACACTCACTGTTATTACTGTAACACTGGATGAGAATTGTTACACTCAGAGTTATTCCAGTGTCACAGGATGAGTAGTGTTACACTCACTGATATTACTGTAACAGAGGATCTGGATCGTCACACTCACTGTTATTCCTGTAACAGAGGATGAGAAGTTTACACTCACTGTTATTACTGTAACACAGGATGAGAATCATTACACTCACTGTTATTACTGTAACACAGGATGAGAAGTATTACACACACTATTATTACTGTAACACAGGTTTGGAATTGTTACGCTCACTGTTATTACTGTAAGACAGGATGAGAATTGTTACACTCACTGTTATCACTGTAACAGAGGATGAGAAGTTTACACTCACTGTTATTACTGTAACACAGGATGAGAATTGTTACACACACTTTTATTACTGTAACACAGGATTTGAATTGTTACGCTCACTGTTATTACTGTAACACAGGATGAGAATTGTTACACTCACTGTTATTACTGTAACACAGCATGAGAATTATTGCACTCATTGTAATTACTGTAACACAGGATGAGAAGCTTATACTCACTGTTATTACAGTAACACAGGATGAGAATTGTTACACTCACTGTTATTACTGTAACACAGGATGTGAATTGTTACACTAGCTGTTATTACTGTAACACAGGATTAGAATTGTTACACTCAGAGTTATTCCTGTGTCACAGGATGAGAATTGTTACACTCACTGTTATCACTCTAACAGAGGATGAGAAGTTTACACTCACTGATATTACTGTAACACAGGATGAGAATTGTTACACACACTTTTATTATTGTAACACAGGATTGGAATTGTTACGCTCACTGTTATTACTGTAACACAGGATGAGAATTGTTACACTCACTGTTTTAACTGTAACACAGGATGAGAATTATTACACTCACTGTTATCACTGTAACACAGGATGAGAAGTTTACACTCACTGTTATTACTGTAACACAGGCTGAGGATCGTCACACTCACTGTTATTACTGTAACACAGGATGAGAAGTTTACACTCACTGTTATTACTGTAACACAGGATGAGAATTTTTACACTCACAGTAATTACTGTAACACTGGATGAGAAGTTTACACTCACTGTTATTACTGTAACACAGGATGAGAATTGTTACACTCACTGTTATTACTGTAACACAGGATGAGAATTGTTACACTAGCTGTTATTACTGTAACACTGGATGAGAATTGTTACACTCAGAGTTATTCCTGTGTCACAGGATGAGAAGTCTTACACTCACTGTTATTACTGTAACACAGGATGAGGATCGTCACACTCACTGTTATTACTGTAACAGAGGATGAGAAGTTTACACTCACTGTTATTACTGTAACAGAGGATGAGAATTGTTACACACACTTTTATGACTGTAAAACAGGTTTGGAATTGTTACGCTCACTGTTATTACTGTAACACAGGATGAGAATTGTTACACTCACTGTTATTACTGTAACACTGGATGAGAATTGTTACACTCAGAGTTATTCCAGTGTCACAGGATGAGTAGTGCTACACTCACTGATATTACTGTAACAGAGGATCTGCATCGTCACACTCACTGTTATTACTGTAACAGAGGATGAGAAGTTTACACTCACTGTTATTACTGTAATACAGGATGAGAATCATTACACTCACTGTTATTACTGTAACACAGGATGAGAATTGTTACACACACTTTTATGACTGTAAAACAGGTTTGGAATTGTTACGCTCACTGTTATTACTGTAACACAGCATGAGAATTATTACACTCATTGTAATTACTGTAACACAGCATGAGAAGTTTATACTCACTGTTATTACAGTAACACAGGAGGAGAATTGTTAAACTAGCTGTTATTACTGTAACACAGGATGAGAATTGTTACACTCAGAGTTATTCCTGTGTCACAGGATGAGAATTGTTACACTCACTGTTATCACTGTAACAGAGGATGAGAAGTTTACACTCACTGTTATTACTGTAACACAGGATGAGGATCGTCACACTCACTGTTATTACTGTAACACAGGATGAGAAGTTTACACTCACTGTTATTACTGTAACACAGGATAAGAATTTTTACACTCACTGTTATTACTGTAACACAGGATGAGAATTGTTACACTCACTGTTATTACTGTAACACAGGATGAGAATTGTTACACTCACTGGTATTACTGTAACACTGGATGAGAATTGTTACACTCAGAGTTATTCCAGTGTCACAGGATGAGTAGTGTTGCACTCACTGATATTACTGTAACAGAGGATCTGGATCGTCACACTCACTGTTATTACTGTAACAGAGGATGAGCAGTTTACACTCACTGTTATTACTGTAATACAGGATGAGAATCATTATACTCACTGTTATTACTGTAACACAGGATGAGAAGTATTACACACACTTTTATTACTGTAACACAGGTTTGGAATTGTTACGCTCACTGTTATTACTGTAAGACAGGATGAGAATTGTTACACTCACTGTTATCACTGTAACAGAGGATGAGAAGTTTACACTCACTGTTATTACTGTAACACAGGATGAGAATTGTTACACACACTTTTATTACTGTAACACAGGATTTGAATTGTTACGCTCACTGTTATTACTGTAACACAGGATGAGAATTGTTACACTCACTGTTATTACTGTAACACAGCATGAGAATTATTGCACTCATTGTAATTACTGTAACACAGGATGAGAAGCTTATACTCACTGTTATTACAGTAACACAGGATGAGAATTGTTACACTCACTGTTATTACTGTAACACAGGATGTGAATTGTTACACTAGCTGTTATTACTGTAACACAGGATGAGAATTGTTACACTCAGAGTTATTCCTGTGTCACAGGATGAGAATTGTTACACTCTCTGTTATCACTGTAACAGAGGATGAGAAGTTTACACTCACTGTTATTACTGTAACACAGGATGAGGATCGTCACACTCACTGTTATTACTGTAACACAGGATGAGAAGTTTACCCTCACTGTTATTACTGTAACACAGGATGAGAATTTTTACACTCACTGTTATTACTGTAACACAGGATGAGAATTGTTACACTCACTGTTATTACTGTAAAACAGGATGAGAATTGTTCCACTCACTGTTATTACTGTAACACTGGATGAGAATTGTTACACTCAGAGTTATTCCAGTGTCACAGGATGAGTAGTGTTACACTCACTGATATTACTGTAACAGAGGATCTGGATCGTCACACTCACTGTTATTACTGTAACAGAGGATGAGAAGTTTACACTCACTGTTATTACTGTAATACAGGATGAGAATCATTACACTCACTGTTATTACTGTAACACAGGATGAGAAGTATTACACACACTTTTATTACTGTAACACAGGTTTGGAATTGTTACGCTCACTGTTATTACTGTAAGACAGGATGAGAATTGTTACACTCACTGTTATCACTGTAACAGAGGTTGAGAAGTTTACACTCACTGTTATTACTGTAACACAGGATTAGAATTGTTACCCTCACTGTTTTAACTAACACCGGATGAGAATTGTTACACTAGCTGTTATTACTGTAACACAGGATGAGAATTGTTACACTCAGAGTTATTCCTGTGTCACAGAATGAGAAATCTTACACTCACTTTTATTTCTGTAACACAGGATGAGGATCGTCACACTCACAGTCATAACTGTAACAGAGGATGAGAAGTTTACACTCACGGTTATTACTGTAACAGAGGATGAGAATTGTTACACACACTTTTATTACTGTAAAACAGGTTTGGAATTGTTACGCTTACTGTTTTTGCTGTAATACAGGATGAGAATTGTTACACTCATTGTTATTACTGTAACACAGCATGAGAATTATTACACTCATTGTAATTACTGTAACACAGGATGAGAAGTTTATACTCACTGTTATTACAGTAACACAGCATGAGCATTGTTACACTCACTGTTATTATTGTAACACAGGATGAGAATTGTTACCCTCAGAGTTAGTCCTGTGTCACAGGATGAGAAGTCTTACACTCACTGTTATTACTGTAACACAGGATGAGAATTGGTACACTCACTGTTATTACTGTAACAGAGGATGAGAAGTTTACCCTCACTGTTATTACTGTAACAGAGGATGAGAATTGTTACACACACTTTCATTTCTGTATAACAGTTTTGGAATTGTTACGCTCACTGTTTTTACTGTAACACAGGATGAGAATTGTTACACTCACTGTTATTACTGTAACACAGCATGAGAATTATTACACACATTGTAATTACTGTAACACAGGACGAGAAGTTTATACTCACTGTTATTACAGTAACACAGGATGAGAATTGTTACACTCACTGTTATTACTGTAACACAAGATGAGAATTGTTACACTCACTGTTATTACTGTAACACGGGATGAGAATTGTTACACTCAGAGTAATTCCTGTGTCACAGGATGAGAAGTGTTACACTCACTGTTATGACTGTAACACAGGATGAGGATCGTCACACTCACTGTTATTACTGTAACAGAGGATGAGAAGTTTACACTCACTGTTATTACTGTAACAGATGATGAGAATTGTTACACTCAGAGTTTTTCCTGTGTCACAGGGTGAGAAGTGTTACACTCACTGTTATTACTGTAACACAGGATGAGAATCGTCACATTCACTGTTATAACTGTAACAGAGGATGAGAATTGTTACACCCTGTTATTACTGTAACACAGCATGAGAATTGTTACACTCAGAGTTATTCCTGTGTCACAGGATGAGTAGTGTTACACTCACTTTTATTACAGTAACACAGGATGAGGATCGTCACACTCGCTGTTATTTCTGTAACAGAGGATGAGAATTTTACACTCACTGTGATTACTGTAACACAGGATGAGAATTGTTACACTCAGAGTTATTCCTGTGTCACAGGATGAGAAGTGATACACTCACTGTTATTACTTTAACACAGGATGTGGATCGTCAAACTCACTGTTATTACTGTAACAGAGGATGAGAAGTTTACACTCACTGTTATTACTGTAACAGAGGATGAGAATTGTTACACACACTTTTATTACTGTAACATAGGATGAGAATTGTTACACTCACTGTTGTTACTGAAACACAGGATGAGAATTGTTACACTGGCTGTGATTACTGTAACACAGGATGAGAATTGTTACACTCAGAGTTAGTCCTGTATCACAGGATGAGGATCGTCACACTCCCTGTTATTACTGTTACAGAGGATGAGAAGTTTACACTCACTGTTATTACTGTAACAAAGGATGAGAATCATTACACTCACTGTTATTACTGTAACACAGGATGAGAAGTGTTACACACACTTTTATTACTGTAACACAGGATTTGAATTGTTACGCTCACTGTTATTACTGTAACACAGGATGAGAATTGTTACACTCACTGTTATTACTGTAACACAGCATGAGAATTATTACACTCATTGTAATTACTGTAACACAGGATGAGATGTTTATACTCACTGGTATTACAGTAACACAGGATGAGAATTGTTACACTCACTGTTATTACTGTAACACAGGATGTGAATTGTTACACTCACTGTTATTACTGTAACACAAGATGAGAATTGTTACACTCACTGTTATTACTGTAACACGGGATGAGAATTGTTACACTCAGAGTAATTCCTGTGTCACAGGATGAGAAGTGTTACACTCACTGTTATTACTGTAACACAGGATGAGGATCGTCACACTCACTGTTATTACTGTAACAGAGGATGAGAAGTTTACACTCACTGTTATTACTGTAACAGAGGATGAGAATTGTTGCACTCAGAGTTTTTCCTGTGTCACAGGGTGAGAAGTGTTACACTCACTGTTATTACTGTAACACAGGATGAGAATCGTCACACTCACTGTTATAACTGTAACAGAGGATGAGTATTGTTACACTCACTGTTATTACTGTAACACAGCATGAGAATTGTTACACTCAGAGTTATTCATGTGTCACTGGATGAGTAGTGTTACACTCACTTTTATTACAGTAACACAGGATGAGGATCGTCACACTCACTGTTATTTCTGTAACAGAGGATGAGAATTTTACACTCACTGTGATTACTGTAACACAGGATGAGAATTGTTACACTCAGAGTTATTCCTGTGTCACATGATGAGAAGTGTTACATTCACTGTTATTACTTTAACACAGGATGTGGATCGTCAAACTCACTGTTATTACTGTAACAGAGGATGAGAAGTTTACACTCACTGTTATTACTGTAACACAGGATGAGAATCATTACACTCACTGTTATTACTGTAACACAGGATGAGAAGTGTTACACACACTTTTATTACTGTAACACAGGTTTGGAATTGTTACGCTCACTGTTATTACTGTAAGACAGGATGAGAATTGTTACACTCACTGTTATCACTGTAAAAGAGGATGAGAAGTTTACACTCACTGTTATTACTGTAACACAGGATGAGAATTGTTACACACACTTTTATTACTGTAACACAGGATTTGAATTTTTACGCTCACTGTTATTACTGTAACACAGGATGAGAATTGTTACACTCACTGTTATTACTGTAACACAGCATGAGAATTATTACACTCATTGTAATTACTGTAACACAGGATGAGAAGTTTATACTCACTGTTATTACAGTAACACAGGATGAGAATTGTTACACTCACTGTTATTACTGTAACACAGGATGTGAATTGTTACACTAGCTGTTATTACTGTAACACAGAATGAGAATTGTTACACTCAGAGTTATTCCTGTGTCACAGTATGAGAATTGATACACTCACTGTTATCACTGTAACAGAGGATGAGAAGTTTACACTCACTGTTATTACTGTAACACAGGATGAGAATTGTTACACACACTTTTATTACTGTAACACAGGATTGGAATTGTTACGCTCACTGTTATTACTGTAACACAGGATGAGAAGTGTTACACACACTGTTTTAACTGTAACACAGGATTAGAATTATTACACTCACTGTAATTACTGTAACACAGGATGTGAAGTTTACACTCACTGTTATTACTGTAACACAGGATGAGAATTGTTACACTCACTGTTATTACTGTAACACAGGATGAGAATTGTTACACTAGCTGTTATTACTGTAACACAGGATGAGAATTGTTACACTCAGAGTTATTCCTGTGTCACAGAATGAGAAATCTTACACTCACTGTTATTACTGTAACACAGGATGAGGATCGTCACACTCACAGTCATAACTGTAACAGAGGATGAGAAGTTTACACTCACTGGTATTACTGTAACAGAGGATGAGAATTGTTACACACACTTTTATTACTGTTAAACATGTTTGGAATTGTTACGCTCACTGTTTTTACTGTAACACAGGATGAGAATTGTTACACTCACTGTTATTACTGTAACACAGCATGAGAATTATTACACTCATTGTAATTACTGTAACACAGAATGAGAAGTTTATACTCACTGTTATTACAGTAACACAGCATGAGCATTGTTACACTAACTGTTATTATTGTAACACAGGATGAGAATTGTTACACTAGCTGTTATTACTGTAACACAGGATGAGAATTGTTACACTAAGAGTTAGTCCTGTGTCACAGGATGAGAAGTCTTACACTCACTGTTATTATTGTAACACAGGATGAAAATTGATACACTCACTGTTATTACTGTAACAGAGGATGAGAAGTTTACCCTCACTGTTATTACTGTAACAGAGAATGAGAATTGTTACACACACTTTTATTTCTGTAAAACAGTTTTGGAATTGTTACGCTCACTGTTTTTACTGTAACACAGGATGAGAATTGTTACACTCACTGTTATTACTGTAACACAGCATGAGAATTAGTACACACATTGTAATTACTGTAACACAGGACGAGAAGTTTATACTCACTATTATTACTGTAACACAGGATGAGAATTGTTACACTCAGAGTAATTCCTGTGTCACAGGATGAGAAGTGTTACACTCACTGTTATTACTGTAACACAGGATGAGGATCGTCACACTCACTGTTATTACTGTAACAGAGGATGAGATGTTTACACTCACTGTTATTACTGTAACAGAGGATGAGAATTGTTGCACTCAGAGTTTTTCCTGTGTCACAGGGTGAGAAGTGTTACACTCACTGTTATTACTGTAACACAGGATGAGAATCGTCACACTCACTGTTATAACTGTAACAGAGGATGAGTATTGTTACACTCACTGTTATTACTGTAACACAGCATGAGAATTGTTACACTCAGAGTTATTCATGTGTCACAGGATGAGTAGTGTTACACTCACTTTTATTACAGCAACACAGGATGAGGATCGTCACACTCACTGTTTTTTCTGTAACAGAGGATGAGAATTTTACACTCACTGTGATTACTGTAACACAGGATGAGAATTGTTACACTCAGAGTTATTCCTGTGTCACATGATGAGAAGTGTTACATTCACTGTTATTACTTTGACACAGGATGTGGATCGTCAAACTCACTGTTATTACTGTAACAGAGGATGAGAAGTTTACACTCACTGTTATTACTGTAACACAGGATGAGAATCATTACACTCACTGTTATTACTGTAACACAGGATGAGAAGTGTTACACACACTTTTATTACTGTAACACAGGTTTGGAATTGTTACGCTCACTGTTATTACTGTAAGACAGGATGAGAATTGTTACACTCACTGTTATCACTGTAAAAGAGGATGAGAAGTTTACACTCACTGTTATTACTGTAACACAGGATGAGAATTGTTACACACACTTTTATTACTGTAACACAGGATTTGAATTTTTACGCTCACTGTTATTACTGTAACACAGGATGAGAATTGTTACACTCACTGTTATTACTGTAACACAGCATGAGAATTATTACACTCATTGTAATTACTGTAACACAGGATGAGAAGTTTATACTCACTGTTATTACAGTAACACAGGATGAGAATTGTTACACTCACTGTTATTACTGTAACACAGGATGTGAATTGTTACACTAGCTGTTATTACTGTAACACAGAATGAGAATTGTTACACTCAGAGTTATTCCTGTGTCACAGTATGAGAATTGTTACACTCACTGTTATCACTGTAACAGAGGATGAGAAGTTTACACTCACTGTTATTACTGTAACACAGGATGAGAATTGTTACACACACTTTTATTACTGTAACACAGGATTGGAATTGTTACGCTCACTGTTATTACTGTAACACAGGATGAGAATTGTTACACTCACTGTTTTAACTGTAACACAGGATGAGAATTATTACACTCACTGTAATTACTGTAACACAGGATGTGAAGTTTACACTCACTGTTATTACTGTAACACAGGATGAGAATTTTTACACTCACTGTTATTACTGTAACACAGGATGAGAATTGTTAAACTAGCTGTTATTACTGTAACACAGGATGAGAATTGTTACACTCAGAGTTATTCCTGTGTCACAGAATGAGAAATCTTACACTCACTGTTATTACTGTAACACAGGATGAGGATCGTCACACTCACAGTCATAACTGTAACAGAGGATGAGAAGTTTACACTCACTGGTATTACTGTAACAGAGGATGAGAATTGTTACACACACTTTAATTACTGTTAAACAGGTTTGGAATTGTTACGCTCACTGTTTTTACTGTAACACAGGATGAGAATTGTTACACTCACTGTTATTACTGTAACACAGCATGAGAATTATTACACTCATTGTAATTACTGTAACACAGAATGAGAAGTTTATACTCACTGTTATTACAGTAACACAGCATGAGCATTGTTACACTAACTGTTATTATTGTAACACAGGATGAGAATTGTTACACTAGCTGTTATTACTGTAACACAGGATGAGAATTGTTACACTCAGAGTTAGTCCTGTGTCACAGGATGAGAAGTCTTACACTCACTGTTATTACTGTAACACAGGATGAGAATTGATACACTCACTGTTATTACTGTAACAGAGGATGAGAAGTTTACCCTCACTGTTATTACTGTAACAGAGAATGAGAATTGTTACACACACTTTTATTTCTGTAAAACAGTTTTGGAATTGTTACGCTCACTGTTTTTACTGTAACACAGGATGAGAATTGTTACACTCACTGTTATTACTGTAACACAGCATGAGAATTAGTACACACATTGTAATTACTGTAACACAGGACGAGAAGTTTATACTCACTATTATTACTGTAACACAGGATGAGAATTGTTACACTCAGAGTAATTCCTGTGTCACAGGATGAGAAGTGTTACACTCACTGTTATTACTGTAACACAGGATGAGGATCGTCACACTCACTGTTATTACTGTAACAGAGGATGAGAAGTTTACACTCACTGTTATTACTGTAACAGAGGATGAGAATTGTTGCACTCAGAGTTTTTCCTGTGTCACAGGGTGAGAAGTGTTACACTCACTGTTATTACTGTAACACAGGATGAGAATCGTCACACTCACTGTTATAACTGTAACAGAGGATGAGTATTGTTACACTCACTGTTATTACTGTAACACAGCATGAGAATTGTTACACTCAGAGTTATTCATGTGTCACAGGATGAGTAGTGTTACACTCACTTTTATTACAGTAACACAGGATGAGGATCGTCACACTCACTGTTTTTTCTGTAACAGAGGATGAGAATTTTACACTCACTGTGATTACTGTAACACAGGATGAGAATTGTTACACTCAGAGTTATTCCTGTGTCACATGATGAGAAGTGTTACATTCACTGTTATTACTTTGACACAGGATGTGGATCGTCAAACTCACTGTTATTACTGTAACAGAGGATGAGAAGTTTACACTCACTGTTATTACTGTAACACAGGATGAGAATCATTACACTCACTGTTATTACTGTAACACAGGATGAGAAGTGTTACACACACTTTTATTACTGTAACACAGGTTTGGAATTGTTACGCTCACTGTTATTACTGTAAGACAGGATGAGAATTGTTACACTCACTGTTATCACTGTAAAAGAGGATGAGAAGTTTACACTCACTGTTATTACTGTAACACAGGATGAGAATTGTTACACACACTTTTATTACTGTAACACAGGATTTGAATTTTTACGCTCACTGTTATTACTGTAACACAGGATGAGAATTGTTACACTCACTGTTATTACTGTAACACAGCATGAGAATTATTACACTCATTGTAATTACTGTAACACAGGATGAGAAGTTTATACTCACTGTTATTACAGTAACACAGGATGAGAATTGTTACACTCACTGTTATTACTGTAACACAGGATGTGAATTGTTACACTAGCTGTTATTACTGTAACACAGAATGAGAATTGTTACACTCAGAGTTATTCCTGTGTCACAGTATGAGAATTGTTACACTCACTGTTATCACTGTAACAGAGGATGAGAAGTTTACACTCACTGTTATTACTGTAACACAGGATGAGAATTGTTACACACACTTTTATTACTGTAACACAGGATTGGAATTGTTACGCTCACTGTTATTACTGTAACACAGGATGAGAATTGTTACACTCACTGTTTTAACTGTAACACAGGATGAGAATTATTACACTCACTGTAATTACTGTAACACAGGATGTGAAGATTACACTCACTGTTATTACTGTAACACAGGATGAGAATTGTTACACTCACTGTTACTACTGTAACACAGGATGAGAATTGTTACACTAGCTGTTATTACTGTAACACAGGATGAGAATTGTTACACTCAGAGTTATTCCTGTGTCACAGAATGAGAAATCTTACACTCACTGTTATTACTGTAACACAGGATGAGGATCGTCACACTCACAGTCATAACTGTAACAGAGGATGAGAAGTTTACACTCACTGGTATTACTGTAACAGAGGATGAGAATTGTTACACACACTTTAATTACTGTTAAACAGGTTTGGAATTGTTACGCTCACTGTTTTTACTGTAACACAGGATGAGAATTGTTACACTCACTGTTATTACTGTAACACAGCATGATAATTATTACACTCATTGTAATTACTGTAACACAGAATGAGAAGTTTATACTCACTGTTATTACAGTAACACAGCATGAGCATTGTTACACTAACTGTTATTATTGTAACACAGGATGAGAATTGTTACACTAGCTGTTATTACTGTAACACAGGATGAGATTTGTTACACTCAGAGTTAGTCCTGTGTCACAGGATGAGAAGTCTTACACTCACTGTTATTACTGTAACACAGGATGAGAATTGATACACTCACTGTTATTACTGTAACAGAGGATGAGAAGTTTACCCTCACTGTTATTACTGTAACAGAGAATGAGAATTGTTACACACACTTTTATTTCTGTAAAACAGTTTTGGAATTGTTACGCTCACTGTTTTTACTGTAACACAGGATGAGAATTGTTACACTCACTGTTATTACTGTAACACAGCATGAGAATTAGTACACACATTGTAATTACTGTAACACAGGACGAGAAGTTTATACTCACTATTATTACTGTAACACAGGATGAGAATTGTTACACTCACTGTTGTTACTGTAACACAAGATGAGAATTGTTACACTCACTGTTATTACTGTAACACGGGATGAGAATTGTTACACTCAGAGTAATTCCTGTGTCACAGGATGAGAAGTGTTACACTCACTGTTATTACTGTAACACAGGATGAGGATCGTCACACTCACTGTTATTACTGTAACAGAGGATGAGAAGTTCACACTCACTGTTATTACTGTAACAGAGGATGAGAATTGTTGCACTCAGAGTTTTTCCTGTGTCACAGGTTGAGAAGTGTTACACTCACTGTTATTACTGTAACACATGATGAGAATCGTCACACTCACTGTTATAACTGTAACAGAGGATGAGAATTGTTACACTCACTGTTATTACTGTAACACAGCATGAGAATTGTTACACTCAGAGTTATTCATGTGTCACAGAATGAGTAGTGTTACACTCACTTTTATTACAGTAACACAGGATGAGGATCGTCACACTCACTGTTATTTCTGTAACAGAGGATGAGAATTTTACACTCACTGTGATTACTGTAACACAGGATGAGAATTGTTACACTCAGAGTTATTCCTGTGTCACAGGATGAGAAGTGTTACATTCACTGTTATTACTTTAACACAGGATGTGGATCGTCAAACTCACTGTTATTACTGTAACAGAGGATGAGAAGTTTACACTCAATGTTATTACTGTTACAGAGGATGAGAATTGTTACACACACTTTTATTACTGTGACACAGGATGAGAATTGTTACACTCACTGTTGTTACTGCAACACAGGATGAGAATTGTTACACTGGCTGTGATTACTGTAACACAGGGTGAAAATTGTTACACAGAGTTATTCCTGTATCACAGGATGAGAAGTCGTACACTCACTGTTATTACTGTAACACAGGATGAGGATCGTCACACTCACTGT
Source organism: Scyliorhinus canicula (assembly GCF_902713615.1). NCBI lineage: Eukaryota > Metazoa > Chordata > Chondrichthyes > Carcharhiniformes > Scyliorhinidae > Scyliorhinus > Scyliorhinus canicula. The sequence continues at coordinate 10,053,598 of NC_052175.1, read as the reverse complement.
TATTACTGAAACAGAGGATGAGAAGTTTACACTCACTGTTATTACTGTAACACAGGATGAGAAATGTTACACTCACTGTTATTACTGTAAAACAGCATGAGAATTATTACACTCACTGTAATTACTGTAAAACAGGATGAGAAGTTTATACTCACTGTTATCACTGTAACAGAGGATGAGAAGTTTACACTCACTGTTATCACAGTAACAGAGGATGAGAAGTTTACACTGACTGTTATTACTGTAACACAGGATGAGAATTGTTACACACACATTTATTACTGTAAAAAAGGATTGGAATTGCTACGCTCACTGTTATTACTGTAACACAGGATGAGAATTTTTACACTCACTGTTATTACTGTAACACAGGATGAGAATTATAACACTCACTGTAATTACTGTAACACAGGATGAGAAGTTTACACTCACTGTTATTACAGTAACACAGGATGAGAATTGTTCCACTCACTGTTATTACTGTAACACAGGTTTGGAATTGTTACGCTCACTTTTATTATTGTAACACAGGATGAGAATTGTTACACTCACTGTAAATACTGTAACACAGGATGAGAAGTTTACACTCACTGTTATTTCTGTAACACAGGATGAGAATTGTTACACTCACTGTAATTACTGTAACACAGGATGAGAAGTTTACACTCACTGTTATTACTGTAACACAGGATGAGAATTGTTACACTCACTGTTATTACTGTAATACAGGATGAGAATTGTTACACTCACTGTTATTACTGTAATTCAGGATGAGAAGTGTCACACTCACTGTTATTACTGTAACACAGGATGAGTAGCGTCACACTCACTGTTATCACTGTAACAGAGGATGAGAAGTCTACACTCACTGTTATTATTGTAACAGAGGATGAGAATTGTTACACTCACTGTTATTACTGTAACAGAGGATGAGAAGTTTACACTCACTGTTATTACTGTAACAGAGGATGAGAATTGTTACACACACTTTTATTACTGTAACACATGTTTGGAATTGTTACGCTCACTGTTATTACTGGAACAGGATGAGAATTGTTACATTCACTGTTATTACTGTAACACAGCATGAGAATTATTAAACTCACTGTAATTAGTGTAAGACAGGATGAGAATTGTTACACCAGCTGTTATTGCTGTAATACAGGATGAGAATTGTTACACTCAGAGTTATTCGTGCGTCACAGGATGAGAAGTCTTACACTGTTATTACTGTAACACAGGATGAGTAGCGTCACACTCACTGTTATTACTGTAACAGAGGATGAGAAGTTTACACTCACTTATTATTGTAACAGAGGATGAGAATTCTTACACTCATTGTTATTACTGTAACACAGGTTTTGAATTGTTACGCTCACTGTTATTACTGTAACACAGGATGAGGATCGTTACACTCACTGTTATTACTGTAACACTGGATGAGAAGTTTACACTCACTGTTATTACTGTAACACAGGATGAGAATTGTTACGCTCACTGGAATTACTGTAAACCAGGATGAGAATTGTTGCGCTCACTGTTATTACTGTAAGAAGTCTTACAACACCAGGTTAAAGTCCAACAGGTTTGTTTCAAACACGAGCTTTCGGAGCACGGCTCCTTCTTCAGGTGAATGGAAAGGCTTGTTCCAGAAATGTTTATATAGACACAGTCAGAGATGCCCCGGAATGCGAGCACCTGCAGGCAATCAAATCGTCAAAGATGCAGAGAGAGAGGTAACTCCAGGTTAAAGAGGTGTGAATTGTCCCAAGCCAGTTCAGTCGGTAGGCCTCTGCAAGTCCAGGCTTGTTGGTGGGGGCCGAATGTAATGCGACATGAATCCCAGATCCCGGTTGAGTCCGCATTCATGCGTGCGGAACTTAGCTATAAGTTTTTGCTCAGCAATTTTGCGTTGTCGCGTCTCCTGAAGGCCTCCTTGTAGAATGCTGACCCGGAGATCAGAGGCTGAATGTCCTTGACTGCTGAAGTGTTCCCCAACTGGAAGGGAACAGTCCTGCCTGTTGATAGTCGCGACTATCAACAGGCAGGACTGTTCCCTTCCAGTTGGGGAACACTTCAGCAGTCAAGGACATTCAGCCTCTGATCTCCGGGTCAGCATTCTACAAGGAGGCCTTCAGGAGACGCGACAACGCAAAATTGCTGAGCAAAAACTTATAGCTAAGTTCCGCACGCATGAATGCGGACTCAACCGGGATCTGGGATTCATGTCGCATTACATTCGGCCCCCACCAACAAGCCTGGACTTGCAGAGGCCTACCGACTGAACTGGCTTGGGACAATTCACACCTCTTTAACCTGGAGTTACCTCTCTCTCTGCATCTTTGACGATTTGATTGCCTGCAGGTGCTCGCATTCCGGGGCATCTCTGACTGTGTCTATATAAACATTTCTGGAACAAGCCTTTCCATTCACCTGAAGAAGGAGCCGTGCTCCGAAAGCTCGTGTTTGAAACAAACCTGTTGGACTTTAACCTGGTGTTGTAAGACTTCTTACTGTGCTCACCCCAGTCCAACGCCGGCATCTCCACATCATGTTATTACTGTAACACAGGATGAGAAGTTTACACTCACTGTTATTACTGTAACACAGGATGAGAATTGTTACACTCACTGTTATTACTGTAACACAGGATTTGAATTGTTACACTAGCTGTTATTACTGTAACACAGGATGAGAATTGTTACACTCACTGTTATTACTGTAACACAGGATGAGAATTATTACACTCACTGTAATTACTGTAACACATGATGAGAAGTTTACACTCACTGTTATTACTGTAACACAGGATGAGAATTATTACACTCACTGTAATTACTGTAACACATGATGAGAAGTTTACACTCACAGTTATAACTGTAACACAGGATGAGAATTGTTACACTCAGAGTTATTCCTGTGTCACAGGATGAGAAGTCCTACACTCACTGTTATTACTGTAACACAGGATGAGAATTGTTACACTCACTGTTATTACTGTAACAGAGGATGAGATGTTTACACTCACTGTTATTACTGTTACAGAGGATGGTAATTGTTACACTTTTATTACTGTAAACAGGTTTGGAATTGTTACGCTCACTGTTTTTACTGTAACACAGGATGAGAATTGGTGCACTCGCTGTTATTACTGTAACAGTGCATGAGAATTATTACACTCATTGTAATTACTGTAACACAGGATGATAAGTTTATACTCACTGTTATTACAGTAACACAGGATGAGAATTGTTACACTCACTGTTATTACTGTAACACTGGATGAGAATTGTTACACTCACTGTTATTACTGTAACACGGGATGAGAATTGTTACACTCAGAGTAATTCCTGTGTCACAGGATGAGAAGTGTTACACTCACTGTTATTAATGTAACAGGATGAGGATCGTCACAGTCACTGTTATTACTGTAACAGAGGATGAGAAGTTTACACTCACTGTTATTACTGTAGCAGAGGATGATAATTGTTACACTCAGAGTTATTCCTGTGTCACAGGGTGAGAAGTATTACACTCACTGTTATTACTGTAACACAGGATGAGGATCGTCACACTCACTGTTATTACTGTAACAGAGGATGAGAATTTTACACTCACTGTTATTACTGTAACACAGGATGAGAATTGTTACTTTCAGAGTTATTCCTGTGTCACAGGATGAGAAGTGTTACACTCACTGTTATTACTGTAACAGAGGATGAGGATTGTTACACACACTTTTATTACTGTAACACAGGTTGAGAATTGTTACACTCACTGTTATCACTGTAACAGAGGATGAGAAGTTTCCACTCTCTGTTATTACTGTAACAGAGGATGAGAAATTGTACACACACTTTTATTACTGTAACACATGTTTGGAACTGTTACGCTCACTGTTATTACTGTAACACAGGGTGAGAATTGTTACACTCACTGTTATTACTGTAACACAGGATGAGAATTATTACACTCAGTGTAATTACTGTAACACAGGATGAGAAGTTTACACTCACTGTTATTACTGTAACACAGGATAAGAATTGTTACACTCACTGTTGATTCTGTAACACAGGATGAGAATTGTTACACTAGCTGTGATTACTGTAACACAGGATGAGAATTGTTACACTCAGAGTTATTCCTGTATCACAGGATGAGAAGTGTTACACTCATTATTATTACTGTAACACAGGATGAGGATTGTCACACTCACTGTTATCACTGTAACAGAGGATGAGAATTGTTACACTCAGAGTTATTCCTGTGTCACAGGATGAGAAGTGTTACACTCACTGTTATTACTGTAACACAGGATGAGGATCGTCACACTCACTGTTATTACTGTAACAGTGGGTGAGAAGTTTACACTCACTGTTATTACTGTAACAGAGGATGAGAATTGCTATACACACTTTTATTACTGTAACACAGGTTTGGAATTGTTACGCTCACTTTTAATACTGTAACACAGGATGAGAATTGTTACACTCACTGTTATAACTGTAACACAGGATGAGAATTGTTACATTCAGAGTTATTCCTGTGTCACAGGATGAGTAGTGTTGCACTCACTTTTATTACTGTAACACAGGATGAGGATCGTCACACTCACTGTTATTGCTGTAACAGAGGATGAGAATTTTACACTCACTGTTATTACTGTAACACAGGATGAGAATTGTTACATTCACTGTTATTACTGTAACACAGAATGAGAGTTGTTGCACTCACTGTTATTACTGTAACACGTGATGAGAATTGTTACACTCAGAGTAATTCCTGTGTCACAGGATGAGAAGTGTTACACTCATTATTATTACTGTAACACAGGATGAGGATCGTCACACTCACTGTTATCACTGTAACAGAGGATGAGAAGTTTACACTCACTGTTATTACTGTAATAGAGGATGAGAATTGTTACACTCAGAGTTATTCCTGTGTCACAGGATGAGAAGTGTTACACTCACTGTTATTACTGTAACACAGGATGTGGATCGTCACACTCACTGTTATTACTGTAACAGTGGGTGAGAAGTTTACACTCACTGTTATTACTGTAACAGAGGATGAGAATTGCTATACACACTTTTATTACTGTAACACTGGTTTGGAATTGTTACGCTCACTTTTAATACTGTAACACAGGATGAGAATTGTTACACTCACTGTTATAACTGTAACACAGGATGAGAATTGTTACATTCAGAGTTATTCCTGTGTCACAGGATGAGTAGTGTTGCACTCACTTTTATTACTGTAACACAGGATGAGGATCGTCACACACTGTTATTACTGTAACAGAGGATGAGAATTTTACACTCACTGTTATTACTGTAACACAGGATGAGAATTGTTACACTCAGAGTTATTACTGTGTCACAGGATGCGAAGTGTTACACTCACTGTTATTACTGTAACACAGGATGAAGATCGTCAAACTCACTGTTATTACTGTAACAGAGGATGAGAAGTTTACACTCACTGTTATTACTGTAACAGAGGATGAGAATTGTTACACACACTTTTAATACTGTATCACACGTTTGGAATTGTTGCCCTCACTGTCTTTACTGTAACACAGGATGAGAATTCTTACACTCACTGTTATCACTGTAACAGAGGATTAGAAGTTTGCACTCACTGTTATTACTGTAACAGAGGATGAGAATTGTTACACACACTTTTATTACTGTAACACAGGTTTGGAATTTTTATGCTCACTGTTATTACTGTAACACAGGATGAGAATTGTTACACTCACTGTTATTACTGTAACACATGATGAGAATTATTACTCTCACTGTAATTACTGTAACACAGGATGAGTAGTTTACACTCACTGTTATTACTGTAACACAGGATGAGAATTGTTACACTCACTGTTGTTACTGTAACACAGGATGAGAATTGTTACACTAGCTGTGATTACTGTAACACAGGATGAGAATTGTTACACTCAGAGTTATTCCTGTATCACAGGATGAGAAGTCTTACACTCACTGTTATTACTGTAACACAAAATGAGGATCGTCACACTCACTGTAATTACTGTAACACAGGATGAGAATTATTACACTCACTGTAATTACTGTAACACAGAATGAGAAGTTTACTCTCACTGTTATTACTGTAACACAGGATGAGAATTGTTACACTCACTGTTATTACTGAAACACAGGATTTGAATTGTTACACTAGCTGTTATTACTGTAACACAGGATGAGAATTGTTTCACTCACTGTTATTACTGTAACACAGCATGATAATTATTACACTCATTGTAATTACTGTAACACAGGATGAGAAGTTTATACTCACTGTTATTACAGTAACACAGGATAAGAATTGTTACACTCACTGTTATTACTGTAACACAGGATGTGAATTGTTACACTAGCTGTTATTTCTGTAACACAGGATGAGAATTGTTACACTCACTGTTATTTCTGTAACACAGGATGAGAATTATTACACTCACTGTAATTACTGTAACACATGATGAGAAGTTTACACTCACTGTTATTACTGTAACACAGGATGAGAATTATTACACTCACTGTAATTACTGTAACACATGATGAGAAGTTTACACTCACAGTTATTACTGCAACACAGGATGAGAATTGTTACACTCAGAGTTATTCCTGTGTCACAGGATGAGAAGTCCTACACTCACTGTTATTACTGTAACACAGGATGAGAATTGTTACACACTGTTATTACTGTAACAGAGGATGAGAAGTTTACACTCACTGTTATTACTGTAACAGAGGATGAGAATTGTTACACACACTTTTATTACTGTAAAACAGGTTTGGAATTGTTACGCTCACTGTTTTTACTGTAACACAGGATGAGAATTGGTGCACTCACTGTTATTACTGTAACACTGCATGAGAATTATTACACTCATTGTAATTACTGTAACACAGGATGAGAAGTTTATACTCACTGTTATTACAGTAACACAGGATGAGAATTGTTACACTCACTGTTATTACTGTAACACTGGATGAGAATTGTTACACTCACTGTTATTACTGTAACACGGGATGAGAATTGTTACACTCAGAGTAATTCCTGTGTCACAGGATGAGAAGTGTTACACTCACTGTTATTAATGTAACAGGATGAGGATCGTCACAGTCACTGTTATGACTGTAACAGAGGATGAGAAGTTTACACTCACTGTTATTACTGTAACAGAGGATGAGAATTGTTACACTCAGAGTTATTCCTGTGTCAAAGGGTGAGAAGTGTTACACTCACTGTTATTACTGTAACACAGGATGAGGATCGTCACACTCACTGTTATTACTGTGACAGATGATGATAATTGTTACACTCACTGTTATTACTGTAACACAGGAAGAGAATGGTTACACTCAGAGTTATTCCTGTGTCACAGGATGAGTAGTGTTACACTCACTTTTATTACTGTAACACAGGATGAGGATCGTCACACTCACTGTTATTACTGTAACAGAGGATGAAAATTTTACACTCACTGTTATTACTGTAACACAGGATGAGAATTGTTACACTCAGAGTTATTCCTGTGTCACAGGATGAGAAGTGTTACACTTACTGTTATTACTGTAACACAGGATGAGGATCGTCACACTCACTGTTATTAATGTAACAGAGGATGAGAAGTTTACACTCACTGTTATTACTGTAACAGAGGATGAGAATTGTTACACACACTTTTATTACTGTAACACACGGTTGGAATTGTTACGCTCACTGTTATTACTGTAACACAGGATGAGAATTGTTACACTCACTGTAATCACTGTAACAGAGGATGAGAAGTTTACACTCTCTGTTATTACTGTAACAGAGGATGAGAATTTGTACACACACTGTTATTACTGTAACACAGGATGAGAATTGTTACACTCACTGTTATTACTGTAACACAGGATGAGAATTGTTACACTAGCTGTGATTACTGTAACACAGGATGAGAATTATTACACTCAGTGTAATTACTGTAACACAGGATGAGAATTGTTACACTCACTGTTGTTTCTGTAACAGAGGATGAGAATTGTTACACTAGCTGTGATTACTGTAACACAGGATGAGAATTGTTACACTCAGAGTTATTCCTGTATCACAGGATGAGAAGTCTTACACTCACTGTTATTACTGTAACACAGGATGAGGATCGTCACACTCAATGTTATCACTGTAACAGAGGATGAGAAGTTTACACTCACTGTTATTACTGTAATAGAGGATGAGAATTGTTACACTCAGAGTTATTCCTGTGTCACAGGATGAGAAGTGTTACACTCACTGTTATTACTGTAACACAGGATGAGGATCGTCACACTCACTGTTATGACTGTAACAGTGGATGAGAAGTTTACACTCACTGTTATTACTGTAACAGAGGATGAGAATTGTTATACACACTTTTATTACTGTAACACAGGTTTGGAATTGTTACGCTCACTTTTATTACTGTAACACAGGATGAGAATTGTTACACTCACTGTTATAACTGTAGCACAGGATGAGAATTGTTACACTCAGAGTTATTCCTGTGTCACAGGATGAGTAGTGTTGCACTCACTTTTATTACTGTAACACAGGATGAGGATCGTCACACTCACTGTTATTACTGTAACAGAGGATGAGAATTTTACACTCACTGTTATTACTGTAACACAGGATGAGAATTGTTACACTCAGAGTTATTACTGTGTCACAGGATGCGAAGTGTTACACTCACTGTTATTACTGTAACACAGGATGAGGATCGTCAAACTCACTGTTATTACTGTAACAGAGGATGAGAAGTTTACACTCACTGTTATTACTGTAACAGAGGATGGGAATTGTTACACACACTTTTAATACTGTATCAAACGTTTGGAATTGTTACGCTCACTGTCTTTACTGTAACACAGGATGAGAATTGTTACACTCTCTGTTATCACTGTAACAGAGGATGAGAAGTTTGCATTCATTGTTATTACTGTAACAGAGGATGAGAATTGTTACACACACTTTTATTACTGTAACACAGGTTTGCAATTTTAATGCTCACTGTTATTACTGTAACACAGGATGAGAATTGTTACACTCACTGTTATTACTGTAACACATGATGAGAATTATTACTCTCACTGTAATTACTGTAACACAGGATGAGTAGTTTACACTCACTGTTATTACTGTAACACAGGATGAGAATTGTTACACTCACTGTTGTTACTGTAACACAGGATGAGAATTGTTACACTAGCTGTGATTACTGTAACACAGGATGAGAATTGTTACACTCAGAGTTATTCCTGTATCACAGGATGAGAAGTCTTACACACACTGTTATTACTGTAACACAAAATGAGGATCGTCCCACTCACTGTTATTACTGTAACAGAGGATGAGAAGTTTACACTCACTGTTATTACTGTAACACAGGATGAGAATTATTACACTCACTGTAATTACTGTAACACAGGATGAGAAGTTTACACTCACTGTTATTACTGTAACACAGGACGAGAATTGTTACACTCACTGTTATTAATGTAACACAGGATTTGAATTGTTACACTAGCTGTTATTACTGTAACACAGGATGAGAATTGTTACACTCACTGTTATTACTGTAACACAGCATGATAATTATTACACTCATTGTAATTACTGTAACACAGGATGAGAAGTTTATACTCACTGTTATTACAGTAACACAGGATAAGAATTGTTACACTCACTGTTATTACTGTAACACAGGATGTGAATTGTTAAACTAGCTGTTATTACTGTAACACAGGATGAGAATTGTTACACTCACTGTTATTACTGTAACACAGGATGAGAATTATTACACACACTGTAATTACTGTAACACATGATGAGAAGTTTACACTCACTGTTATTACTGTAACACAGGATGAGAATTATTACACTCACTGTAATTACTGTAACACATGATGAGAAGTTTACACTCACAGTTATTACTGTAACACAGGATGAGAATTGTTACACTCAGAGTTATTCCTGTGTCACAGGTTGATAAGTCCTACACTCACTGTTATTACTGTAACACAGGATGAGAATTGTTACACTCACTGTTATTACTGTAACAGAGGATGAGAAGTTTACACTCACTGTTATTACTGTAACAGAGGATGAGAATTTTTACACACACTTTTATTACTGTAAAACAGGTTTGGAATTGTTACGCTCACTGTTTTTACTGTAACACAGGATGAGAATTGGTGCACTCACTGTTATTACTGTAACACTGCATGAAAATTATTACACTCATTGTAATTACTGTAACACAGGATGAGAAGTTTATACTCACTGTTATTACAGTAACACAGGATGAGAATTGTTACACTCACTGTTATTACTGTAACACTGGATGAGAATTGTTACACTCACTGTTATTACTGTAACACGGGATGAGAATTGTTACACTCAGAGTAATTCCTGTGTCACAGGATGAGAAGTGTTACACTCACTGTTATTAATGTAACAGGATGAGGATCGTCACAGTCACTGTTATTACTGTAACAGAGGATGAGAAGTTTACACTCACTGTTATTACTGTAACAGAGGATGAGAATTGTTACACTCAGAGTTATTCCTGTGTCACAGGGTGAGAAGTGTTACACTCACTGTTATTACTGTAACACAGGATGAGGATCGTCACACTCACTGTTATTACTGTAACAGAGGATGAGAATTGTTACACTCACTGTTATCACTGTAACACAGGAAGAGAATGGTTACACTCAGAGTTATTCCTGTGTCACAGGATGATGAGAGTCACACTCACTTTGGGCGGCATGTGGCGCAGTGGTTAGCAACTGGGACTGCGGCGCTGAGGACCCGGGTTCGAATCCCGGCCCTGGGTCACTGTCCGTGTGGAGTTTGCACATTCTCCCCATGTCTGCGTGGGTTTCACCCCCACAACCCAAAGATGTGCAAGGTAGGTGGATTGGCTACACAAAATTGCCCCTTAATTGGAAAAATAATTGGGCACTCTAAATTTAAAAAAAAAAAACTGATACACTCACTGTTATTACTGTAACACAGGATGAGGATCGTCACACTCACTGTTATTAATGTAACAGAGGATGAGAAGTTTACACTCACTGTTATTACTGTAACATTGGATGAGAATTGTTACACACACTTTTATTACTGTAACACACGGTTGGAATTGTTACGCTCACTGTTATTACTGTAACACAGGCTGAGAATTGTTACACTCACTGTTATCACTGTAACAGAGGATGAGAAGTTTACACTCTCTGTTATTACTGTAACAGAGGATGAGAATTTGTACACACACTTTTATTACTGTAACACAGGTTTGGAATTGTTACGCTCACTGTTATTACTGTAACACAGGATGAGAATTGTTACACTCACTGTTATTACTGTAACACAGGATGAGAATTATTACACTCAGTGTAATTACTGTAACACAGGATGAGAAGTTTACACTCACTGTTATTACTGTAACACAGGATGAGAATTGTTACACTCACTGTTGTTTCTGTAACACAGGATGAGAATTGTTACACTAGCTTTGATTACTGTAACACAGGATGAGAATTGTTACACTCAGAGTTATTCCTGTATCACAGGATGAGAAGTCTAACACTCACTGTTATTACTGTAACACAGGATGAGGATCGTCACACTCAATGTTATCACTGTAACAGAGGATGAGAAGTTTACACTCACTGTTATTACTGTAACAGAGGATGAGAATTGTTACACTCAGAGTTATTCCTGTGTCACAGGGTGAGAAGTGTTACACTCACTGTTATTACTGTAACACAGGATGAGGAGCGTCACACTCACTGTTATTACTGTAACAGAGGATGATAATTGTTACACTCACTGTTATTACTGTAACACAGGATGAGAATTGTTACACTCACTGTTATTACTGTAACACAGGATGAGAATTATTACACTCACTGTAATTAATGTGAAACAGGATGAGAAGTTTATACTCACTGTTATTACTGTAAAACAGGATGAGAATTGTTACATTCACTGTTATTACTGTAACACAGAATGAGAGTTGTTGCACTCACTGTTATTACTGTAACACGTGATGAGAATTGTTACACTCAGAGTAATTCCTGTGTCACAGGATGAGAAGTGTTACACTCATTATTATTACTGTAACACAGGATGAGGATCGTCACACTCACTGTTATCACTGTAACAGAGGATGAGAAGTTTACACTCACTGTTATTACTGTAATAGAGGATGAGTATTGTTACACTCAGAGTTATTCCTGTGTCACAGGATGAGAAGTGTTACACTCACTGTTATTACTGTAACACAGGATGAGGATCGTCACACTCACTGTTATTACTGTAACAGTGGATGAGTTTACACTCACTGTTATTACTGTAACAGAGGATGAGAATTGTTATACACACTTTTATTACTGTAACACAGGTTTGGAATTGTTACGCTCACTTTTATTACTGTAACACAGGATAAGAATTGTTACACTCAGAGTTATTCCTGTGTCACAGGATGAGTAGTGTTACACTCACTTTTATTACTGTAACACAGGATGAGGATCGTCACACTCACTGTTATTACTGTAACAGAGGATGAGAATTTTACACTCACTGTTATTACTGTAACACAGGATGAGAATTGTTACACTCAGAGTTATTACTGTGTCACAGGATGCGAAGTGTTACACTCACTGTTATTACTGTAACACAGGATGAGAAGTTTACACTCACTGTTATTACTGTAACAGAGGATGAGAATTGTTACACACACTTTTAATACTGTATCACACGTTTGGAATTGTTACGCTCACTGTCTTTACTGTAACACAGGATGAGAATTGTTACACTCACTGTTATCACTGTAACAGAGGATGAGAAGTTTGCACTCACTGTTATTTCTGTAACAGAGGATGAGAATTGTTGCACACACTTTTATTACTGTAACACTGGTTGGGAATTTTTATGCTCACTGTTATTACTGTAACACAGGATGAGAATTGTTACACTCACTGTTATTACTGGAACACATGATGAGAATTATTACTCTCACTGTAATTACTGTAACACTGGATGAGAAGTTTACACTCACTGTTATTACTGTAACACAGGATGAGAATTGTTACGCTCACTGGAATTACTGTAAACCAGGATGAGAATTGTTGCGCTCACTGTTATTACTGTAACACAGGATGAGAATTGTTACACTCACTGTTGTTACTGTAACACAGTATGAGAATTGTTACACTAGCTGTGATTACTGTAACACCGGATGAGAATTGTTACACTCAGAGTTATTCCTGTATCACAGGATGAGAAGTCTTACACTCACTGTTATTACTGTAACACAACATGTGGATCGTCACACTCACTGTTATTACTGTAACAGAGGATGAGAAGTTTACACTCACTGTTATTACTGTAACACAGGATGAGAATTGTTACACTCACTGTTATTACTGTAATACAGGATGAGAATTATTACACTCACTGTTATTACTGTAACACAGGATGAGAATCGTTACACTCACTGTTAGCACTGTAACACAGGATGAGAAGTTTACACTCACCGTTATTACTGTAATACAGGATGAGAATTGTTACACAATCTGTTAATTACTGTAACCAGGATGAGAATTGTTACACTCAGAGTATCCTGTGTCACAGGATGAGAAGTCTTACACTCACTGTTATTACTGTAACCAGGATGAGAATTGTACACTCACTGTTTATTACTGTAACAGAGGATGAGAAGTTTACACTCACTGTTATTACTGTCACAGAGGATGAGAATTGCTACACTCACTTTTATTACTGTAACACATGGTTTGGGAATTGTTACACTCACTGTTATTACTGTAACACAGGATGAGAAGTTTATACTCACTGTTATTACTGTAACACAGGATGAGAATTGTTACACTCAGAGTTATTCCTGTGTCACAGGATGAGAAGTGTTACGCTCACTGTTATTACTGTAACACAGGATGAGGATCGTCACACTCACTGTTATTAATGTAACAGAGGATGAGAAGTTTACACTCACTGTTATTACTGTAACAGAGGATGAGGATTGTTACACACACTTTTATTAATGTAACACACGTTTGGAATTGTTATGCTCAATGTTATTACTGAAACACAGGATGAGAATTGTTACACTCACTGTTATCACTGTAACAGAGGATGAGAAGTTTACACTCTCTGTTATTACTGTAACAGAGGATGAGAAGTAGTACACACACTTTTATTACTGTAACTCAGGTTTGGAATTGTTAACCTCACTGTTATTACTGTAACACAGGATGAGAAATGTTACACACTGTTATTACTGTAACACAGGATGAGAATTATTACACTCCGTGTAATTACTGTAACACAGGATGAGACGTTTACACTCACTGTTATTACTGTAACACAGGATGAGAATTGTTACACTCACTGTTGTTTCTGTAACACAGGATGAGAATTGTTACAGTAGCTGTGATTACTGTAACACAGGATGACAATTGTTACACTCAGAGTTATTCCTGTATCACAGGATGAGAAGTCTTACACTCACTGTTATTACTGTAACACAGGATGAGGATCGTCACACTGACTGTTATCACTGTAACAGAGGATGGGAAGTTTACACTCACTGTTATTACTGTAACACAGGATGAGAATTGTTACACTCACTGTTATTACTGTAACACGGCATGAGAATTATTACACTCACTGTAATTACTGTAAAACAGGATGAGAAGTTTATACTCACTGTTATTACTGTAACACAGGATGAGAACTGTTACATTCACTCTTATTACTGTAACACAGAATGAGAATTGTTACACTCACTGTTATTACTGTAACACGTGATGAGAATTGTTACACTCAGAGTAATTCCTGTGGCACAGAATGAGAAGTGTTACACTCATTATTATTACTGTAACACAGGATGAGGATCGTCACACTCACTGTTATCACTGTAACAGAGGATGAGAAGTTTACACTCACTGTTATTACCGTAATACGGGATGAGAATTGTTACACTAGCTGTTATTACTGTAACACAGGATGAGAATTCTTACACTCAGCGTTATTCCTGTGTCACAGGATGAGAAGTGTCACACTCACTGTTATTACTGTAACACAGGATGAGTAGCGTCACACTCACTGTAGTCACTGTAACAGAGGATGAGAAGTTTACACTCACTGTTATTATTGTAACAGAGGATGAGAATTGTTACACTCACTGTTATTACTGTAACAGTGGATGAGAAGTTTACACTCACTGTGATTACTATAACAGAGGATGAGAATTGTTACACTCAGAGTTATTCCTGTGTCACAGGGTTAGAAGTGTTACACTCTGTTATTACTGTAACACATGTTTGGAATTGTTACGCTCACTGTTATCACTGTAACAGGATGAGAATTGTTACATTCACTGTTATTACTGTAACACAGCATGAGAATTATTACACTCACTGTAATTACTGTAAGACAGGATGAGAAGTGTACACTCACTGTTATTACTGTAACACAGGATGAGAATTGTTACACTAGCTGTTATTACTGTAATACAGGATGCGAATTGTTACACTCAGAGTTATTCGTGTGTCACAGGATGAGAAGTCTTACACTCACTGTTATTCCTGTAACACAGGATGAGTAGCGTCACACACACTGTTATTACTGTAACAGAGGATTAGAAGTTTACACTCACTGTTATTATTGTAACAGAGGATGAGAATTGTTACACTCAATGTTATTACTGTAACACAGGATGAGGATCGTTACACTCACTGTTATTACTGTAACACTGGATGAGAAGTTTACACTCACTGTTATTACTGTAACACAGGATGAGAATTGTTACGCTTACTGTTATTACTGTAAACCAGGATGATAATTGTTGCGCTCACAGTTATTACTGTAACACAGGATGAGGCTCGTTACACTTATTGTTATTACTGTAACACAGGATGAGAAGTTTACACCCACTGTTATGACTGTAACACAAGATGAGAATTGTTACACCCACTGTTATTACTGTAACACAGGTTTTGAATTGTTACGCTCACTGTTATTACTGTAACACAGGATGAGAATTGTTACACTCACTGTTATTACTGTAACACAGGGTGAGTATTGTTACACTCACTGTTTTTCCTGTAACACAGTTTGGGAATTGTTACGCTCAGTTATTAGAGTAACACAGGTTGAGAATTGTTACACTCACTGTTATTACTGTAAACCAGGATGAGATTTGTTGCGCTCACTGTTATTACTGTAACTCAGGATGAGGCTCGTTACACTTACTGTTATTACTGTAACACAGGATGAGAAGTTTACACTCACTGTTATTACTGTAACACAGGATGAGAATTGTTACACCCACTGTTATTACTGTAACACAGGTTTTGAATTGTTACGCTCAGTGGTTAGCACAACCGCCTCACGGCGCTGAGGTCCCAGGTCCGATCCCGACTCTGGGTCACTGTCCATGTGGAGTTTTCACGTTCTCCCCGTGTCTGCGTGGGTTTCGCCCCCACAACCCAAAAATGTGCAGAGTAGGTGGATTGGCCACGCTAAATTGCCCCTTAATTGGAAAAAATAATTGGCTAATCTAAATTTTAAAAAAAAAAGATGCTTTAGAAATGGCCCGTATGGGGATCGAACCCGCGACCTTGGCGTTATTAGCACCACGGTCTAACCAACTGAGCTTACCGGCCCGACAAACGGACAGCAAAAGTACATTAGCACACGATAAGAATTGTTACAATCACTGCTATTACTGTAACACAGGTTGGGAATTGTTACGCTCACTGTTATTACAGTAAAACTGGATGAGAATTGTTACACTCACTGTTATTACTGTAACACAGGATGAGAATTGTTACACTCACTGTTATTACTGTAACACGGCATGAGAATTATTACACTCACTGTAATTACTGTAAAACAGGATGAGAAGTTTACACTCACTGTTATTACTGTAACACAGGATGAGAACTGTTACATTCACTGTTATTACTATAACACAGAATGAGAATTGTTACACTCACTGTTATTACTGTAACACGTGATGAGAATTGTTACACTCAGAGTAATTCCTGTGGCACAGGATGAGAAGTGTTACACTCATTATTATTACTGTAACACAGGATGAGGATCGTCACACTCACTGTTATTACTGTAACAGTGGATGAGAAGTTTACACTCACTGTTATTACTGTAACAGAGGATGAGAATTGTTATACACACTTTTATTACTGTAACACAGGTTTGGAATTGTGACGCTCACTTTTATTACTGTAACACAGAATGAGAATTGTTACACTCACTGTAATTACTGTAACACAGGATGAGATGTTTACACTCACTGTTATAACTGTAACACAGGATGAGAATTGTTACACTCACTGTTATTACTGTAATACGGGATGAGAATTGTTACACTAGCTGTTATTACTGTAACACAGGATGAGAATTCTTACACTCAGCGTTATGTCCTGTGCTCACAGGATGAGAAGTGTTCACACTCACTGTTATTACTGTAACACAGGATGAGTAGCGTCACACTCACTGTAATCACTGTAACAGAGGATGAGAAGTTTACACTCACTGTTATATTGTAACAGAGGATGAGAATTGTTACACTCACTGTTATTACTGTAACAGTGGTGAGAAGTTTACACTCACGGTTATTACTTAACAGAGGATGAGAATTGTTACACTCAGAGTTATTCCTGTGTCACAGGGTTAAGAAGTGTTACACTCTGTATTACTGTAACACATGTTGGAATTGTTACGTCCTCCTGTTATCACTGTAACAGGATGAGAATTGTTACATTCACTGTTATTACTGTAACACAGCATGAGAATTATTACACTCACTGTAATTACTGTAAGACAGGATGAGAAGTGTACACCCACTGTTATTACTGTAACACAGGTTTTGAATTGTTACGCTCACTGTTATTACTGTAACACAGGATGAGAATTGTTGCACTCACTGTTATTACTGTAACACAGGGTGAGTATTGTTACACTCACTGTTTTTCCTGTAACACAGTTTGGGAATTGTTACGCTCAGTTATTAGAGTAACACAGGTTGAGAATTGTTACACTCACTGTTATTACTGTAAACCAGGATGAGATTTGTTGCGCTCACTGTTATTACTGTAACTCAGGATGAGGCTCGTTACACTTACTGTTATTACTGTAACACAGGATGAGAAGTTTACACTCACTGTTATTACTGTAACACAGGATGAGAATTGTTACACCCACTGTTATTACTGTAACACAGGTTTTGAATTGTTACGCTCAGTGGTTAGCACAACCGCCTCACGGCGCTGAGGTCCCAGGTTCGATCCCGACTCTGGGTCACTGTCCGTGTGGAGTTTTCACGTTCTCCCCGTGTCTGCGTGGGTTTCGCCCCCACAACCCAAAAATGTGCAGAGTAGGTGGATTGGCCACGCTAAATTGCCCCTTAATTGGAAAAAATAATTGGCTAATCTAAATTTAAAAAAAAAAAGATGCTTTAGAAATGGCCCGTATGGGGATCGAACCCGCGACCTTGGCGTTATTAGCACCACGGTCTAACCAACTGAGCTTACCGGCCCGACAAACGGACAGCAAAAGTACATTAGCACACGATAAGAATTGTTACAATCACTGCTATTACTGTAACACAGGTTGGGAATTGTTACGCTCACTGTTATTACAGTAAAACTGGATGAGAATTGTTACACTCACTGTTATTACTGTAACACAGGATGAGAATTGTTACACTCACTGTTATTACTGTAACACGGCATGAGAATTATTACACTCACTGTAATTACTGTAAAACAGGATGAGAAGTTTACACTCACTGTTATTACTGTAACACAGGATGAGAACTGTTACATTCACTGTTATTACTATAACACAGAATGAGAATTGTTACACTCACTGTTATTACTGTAACACGTGATGAGAATTGTTACACTCAGAGTAATTCCTGTGGCACAGGATGAGAAGTGTTACACTCATTATTATTACTGTAACACAGGATGAGGATCGTCACACTCACTGTTATTACTGTAACAGTGGATGAGAAGTTTACACTCACTGTTATTACTGTAACAGAGGATGAGAATTGTTATACACACTTTTATTACTGTAACACAGGTTTGGAATTGTGACGCTCACTTTTATTACTGTAACACAGAATGAGAATTGTTACACTCACTGTAATTACTGTAACACAGGATGAGATGTTTACACTCACTGTTATAACTGTAACACAGGATGAGAATTGTTACACTCACTGTTATTACTGTAATACGGGATGAGAATTGTTACACTAGCTGTTATTACTGTAACACAGGATGAGAATTCTTACACTCAGCGTTATTCCTGTGTCACAGGATGAGAAGTGTCACACTCACTGTTATTACTGTAACACAGGATGAGTAGCGTCACACTCACTGTAATCACTGTAACAGAGGATGAGAAGTTTACACTCACTGTTATTATTGTAACAGAGGATGAGAATTGTTACACTCACTGTTATTACTGTAACAGTGGATGAGAAGTTTACACTCACTGTTATTACTATAACAGAGGATGAGAATTGTTACACTCAGAGTTATTCCTGTGTCACAGGGTTAGAAGTGTTACACTCTGTTATTACTGTAACACATGTTTGGAATTGTTACGCTCACTGTTATCACTGTAACAGGATGAGAATTGTTACATTCACTGTTATTACTGTAACACAGCATGAGAATTATTACACTCACTGTAATTACTGTAAGACAGGATGAGAAGTGTACACTCACTGTTATTACTGTAACACAGGATGAGAATTGTTACACTAGCTGTTATTACTGTAATACAGGATGCGAATTGTTACACTCAGAGTTATTCGTGTGTCACAGGATGAGAAGTCTTACACTCACTGTTATTCCTGTAACACAGGATGAGTAGCGTCACACACACTGTTATTACTGTAACAGAGGATGAGAAGTTTACACTCACTGTTATTATTGTAACAGAGGATGAGAATTGTTACACTCAATGTTATTACTGTAACATAGGATGAGGATCGTTACACTCACTGTTATAACTGTAACACTGGATGAGAAGTTTACACTCACTGTTATTACTGTAACACAGGATGAAAATTGTTACGCTTACTGTTATTACTGTAAACCAGGATGATAATTGTTGCGCACACTGTTATTACTGTAACACAGGATTTTGCTCGTTACACTTATTGTTATTACTGTAACACAGGATGAGAAGTTTACACCCACTGTTATGACTGTAACACAAGATGAGAATTGTTACACCCACTGTTATTACTGTAACACAGGTTTTGAATTGTTACGCTCACTGTTATTACTGTAACACAGGATGAGAATTGTTACACTCACTGTTATTACTGTAACACAGGGTGAGTATTGTTACACTCACTGTTTTTCCTGTAACACAGTTTGGGAATTGTTACGCTCAGTTATTAGAGTAACACAGGTTGAGAATTGTTACACTCACTGTTATTACTGTAAACCAGGATGTGATTTGTTGCGCTCACTGTTATTACTGTAACTCAGGATGAGGCTCGTTACACTTACTGTTATTACTGTAACACAGGATGAGAAGTTTACACACTGTTATTACTGTAACACAGGATGAGAATTGTTACACCCACTGTTATTACTGTAACACAGGTTTTGAATTGTTACGCTCAGTGGTTTGCACAACCGCCTCACGGCGCTGAGGTCCCAGGTTCGATCCCGACTCTGGGTCACTGTCCGTGTGGAGTTTGCACGTTCTCCCCGTGTCTGCGTGGGTTTCGCCCCCACAACCCAAAAATATGCAGAGTAGGTGGATTGGCCACGCTAAATTGCCCCTTAATTGGAAAAAATAATTGGCTAATCTAAATTTTAAAAAAAAGATGCTTTAGAAATGGCCCGTATGGGGATCGAACCCGCGACCTTGGCGTTATTAGCACCACGGTCTAACCAACTGAGCTTACCGGCCCGACAAACGGACAGCAAAAGTACATTAGCACACGATAAGAATTGTTACAATCACTGCTATTACTGTAACACAGGTTGGGAATTGTTACGCTCACTGTTATTACAGTAAAACTGGATGAGAATTGTTACGCTCACTGTTATTACTGCAACACAGGTTGGGAATTGTTCCGCTCACTGTTATTACTGAAGCACAGTTTGGGAACTGTTACGCCCACTGTTATTACTGTAACACAGGATGAGAATTGTTACACTCACTTTTATTACCGTAACAGAGGATGAGAATTGTTACACTCGCTGTTATTACTGTAACACAGGATGAGAAGTTGACACTTACTGTTATAACTGTAACACAGGATGAGAATTGTTACACTCAGAGTTATTCCTGTGTCACAGGATGAGGTGTTACACTCACTGTTATTACTGTAACACAGGATAAGAATTGTTACACTCACTGTTATTAATGTAACAGAGGATGAGAATTGTTACACTCAGAGTTATTCCTGTGTCACAGGATGAGGTGTTACACTCACTGTCATTACTGTAACACAGGATGAGAAGTTTACACTCACTGTTATTACTGTAACACAGGATGAGAATTGTTACACTCACTGTTATTACTGTAACACAGGATGAGAATTTTTACACTCACTGTTATTACTGTAACACAGGATGAGAACTGTTACACTCAGAGTTATTCCTGTGTCACAGGATGAGAAGTCTTCCACTCACTGTTATTACTGTAACACAGGATGTGGATCATCACACTCACTGTAATCACTGAAACAGAGGATGAGAAGTTTACATTCACTGTTATTACTGTAACAGAGGATGATAATTGTTACACACACTTTTATTACTGTAACAAAGGATGAGAATTGTTATACTCACTGTTATTACTGTAACACAGGGTTTGAATTGTTACACTGACTGTTATTACTGTAACACAGGATAAGAATTGTTACACTCACTGTTATTACTGTAACACAGGATGAGGACCGTTACACTCACTGCTATTACTGTAACACTGGATGAGATATTTACGCTCACTGTTATTACTGTAACACAGGATGAGAATCATTACACTCACTGTTATTACTGTAACACAGGATGAGAAGTGTTACACACACTGTTATCACTGTAACAGAGGATGAGAAGTTTACACTCACTGTTATTACTGTAACACAGGATGAGACGTTTACACACACTGTTATTACTGTAACACAGGATGAGAATTGTTACACTCACTGTTATTACTGTAACACAGGTTTGGAATTGTTACGCTCACTGTTATTACTGTAACACAGGATGAGAATTGTTACACTCACTGTTATCACTGTAACAGAGGATGAGAAGTTTACACTCACTGTTATTACTGTAACACAGGCTGAGAATTGTTACACTCACTGTTATTACTGTAACACAGGATGAGAAGTTTACACTCACTGTTATTACGGTAACACAGGATGAGAAGTTTACACACACTGTTATTACT
This sequence comes from Scyliorhinus canicula, assembly GCF_902713615.1. Lineage (NCBI taxonomy): Eukaryota > Metazoa > Chordata > Chondrichthyes > Carcharhiniformes > Scyliorhinidae > Scyliorhinus > Scyliorhinus canicula. Next base: position 10,031,053 of record NC_052175.1, on the reverse strand, counting down.
GTAACACAGGATGAGAATTGTTACACTCACTGTTATTACTGTAACACAGGATGTGGATCGTCACACTCACTGTTATTACTGCAACAGAGGATGAGAAGTTTACACTCAGTGTTATTACTGTAACAGAGGATGAGAATTTTTACACACACTTTTATGACTGTAAAAAAGGTTTGGAATTGTTACGCTCACTGTTTTTACTGTAACACAGGATGAGAATTGTTACACTCACTGTTATTACGGTAACACAGCAAGAGAATTATTACACTCATTGTAATTACTGTAACACAGGATGAGAAGTTTATACTCACTGTTCTTACAGTAACACTGGATGAGAATCGTTACACTCACTGTTATTACTGTAACACAGGATGTGAATTGTTACACTAGCTGTTATTACTGTAACACAGGATGAGAATTGTTACACTCAGAGTTATTCCTGTGTCACAGGATGAGAATTGTTACACTCACTGTTATCACTGTAACAGTGGATGAGAAGTTTACACTCACTGTTATTACTGTAACACAGGATGAGAATTGTTACACACACTTTTATTACTGTAACACAGGAATGGAATTGTTACGCTCACTGTTATTACTGTAACACAGGATGATAATTGTTACACTCACTGTTATTACTGTAACACAGGATGAGAATTATTACACTCACTGTAATTACTGTAACACAGGATGAGAAGTTTACACTCACTGTTATTACTGTAACACAGGATGAGAATTGTTACACTCACTGTTATTACTGTAAGAAGTCTTACAACACCAGGTTAAAGTCCAACAGGTTTGTTTCAAACACGAGCTTTCGGAGCACGGCTCCTTCTCCTGAAGACACATTCACCTGAAGAAGGAGCCGTGCTCCGAAAGCTCGTGTTTGAAACAAACCTGTTGGACTTTAACCTGGTGTTGTAAGACTTCTTACTGTGCTCACCCCAGTCCAACGCCGGCATCTCCACATCATGTTATTACTGTAACACAGGATGAGAATTGTTACACTAGCTGTTATTACTGTAACACAGGATGAGAATTGTTACACTCAGAGTTATTCCTGTGTCACAGGATGAGAAGTCTTCCACTCATTGTTATTACTGTAACACAGGATGTGGATCATCACACTCACTGTAATCACTGAAACAGAGGATGAGAAGTTTACATTCACTGTTATTACTGTAACAGAGGATGATAATTGTTACACACACTTTTATTACTGTAACAAAGGATGAGAATTGTTATACTCACTGTTATTACTGTAACACAGGTTTTGAATTGTTATACTGACTGTTATTACTGTGATGTGGAGATGCCGGCGTTGGACTGGGGTGAGCACAGTAAGAAGTCTTACAACACCAGGTTAAAGTCCAACAGGTTTGTTTGAAACACGAGCTTTCGGAGCACGGCTCCTTCTTCAGGTGAATCTGAAGAAGGAGCTGTGCTCCGAAAGCTCGTGTTTGAAACAAACCTGTTGGACTTTAACCTGGTGTTGTAAGACTTCTTACTGTGTTATTACTGTAACACAGGATAAGAATTGTCACACTCACTGTTATTACTGTAACACAGGATGAGATATTTACGCTCACTGTTATTACTGTAACACAGGATGTGAATTGTTACGCTCACTGTTATTACTGTGACACAGGATGAGAATTATTACACTCATTATTATTACTGTGAAACAGGATGAGAATCATTACATTCACTGTTATTACTGAAACACAGGATGAGAATTGTTACACTAACTGTTATTACTGTAACACTGGATGAGGATTGTTACACTCACTGTTATTACTTTAACACAGGATGAGAATTATCATACTCACTGTTATTACTGTAACACATTATGAGAAGTTTTCACTCACTGTTATTACTGTAACACAGGATGAGAATTGTTACACTCACTGTTATTACTGTAACACAGGTTGAGAATTGTTACACTCAGTGTTAATACTGTGACATAGGATGAGAAGTGTTACCCTCACTCATATTACTGTCAAACGCAATCACAATTTTACACTCACACTGTTATCACTGTCACACCCATGTTAATACAGAGGGTCCATGTTCATTCAGAATGTCCATGTTAATACAGTGTCCATGCCGAGTGTTCATGTTAGTACAGACTGTACTCCACAACTTGATACCAGTGTGCAGACGGCATCCTGTTCCTTTTGGATCTCAAAGTCACATCATTGATGAAACTCTGTCGTTCCTCACTGTCTCTTCGTTGAACAGATAAAAGTCCAAATGATTTAAAGAGGCTTTAGAAATGGCCCGTACGGGGATGGAACCCGCGACATTGGCGTCATTAGCACCACGCTCTAACCACACGATAAGAATTGTTACAATCACTGCTATTACTGTAACACAGGTTGGGAATTGTTACGCTCACTGTTATTACTGTAAAACAGGATGAGAATTGTTTCACTCACTGTTATTACTGCAACACAGGTTGGGAATTGTGACGCTAACTGTTAATAAGTTAACAGAGGATGAGAATTGTTACACTCACTGTTAATACTGTAACACTGGATGAGAATAGATACACTCAGAGTTATTCCTGTGTCACAGGATCAGAAGTGTTACACTCACTGTTATTACTGTAACACATGATGGGTACCGTCACACACTGTTATTACTGTAACAGAGGATGAGAAGTTTACACTCACTGTTATTATTGCAACAGAGGATGAGAAGTGTTACACTCACTGTATTTACTGAAGCACAGGTTGGGAATTGTGACGCTCACTGTTATTACTGTAACACAGGATGAGAAATGTTACATTCACTTTTATTACTGTAACACAGGTTGGGAATTGCTACGCGCACTGTTATTACCGTAACACAAGGATGAGAATTGCTACACTCACTGTTATTACTGTAACACATGATGTGAATTGTTACAGTCACTATTATTACTGTAACACAGGATGAGAAATATTACACACACTGTTATTAAAGTAACACAGGATGAGAAGATTACACTCACTGTTATTACAGTAACACAGGATGAGAATTGTTACACTCACTGTTATTACTGTAACACATGATGTGAATTGTTACAGTCACTATTATTACTGTAACACAGGATGAGAAATATTACACACACTGTTATTAAAGTAACATAGGATGAGAAGATTACACTCACTGTTATTACAGTAACACAGGATGAGAATTGTTACACTCACTGTTATTACTGTAACAGAGGATGAGAATTGTTACACTCACTGTTATTACTGTAACACAGGATGAGCATTGTTACACTCAGAGTTATTGCTGTAAAACAGGTTGGGAATTGCTACGCTCAGTGTTATTGCCGTAACACAGGATGAGAATTGTTACACTCACTGTTATTACTGTAACACAGGATGAGAACTATTACACTCACTGTTATTACTGTAACACAGGATGAGAAATTTACACTCACTGTTCTTACTGTAACACTGGATGAGAATTGTTACACTCACTGTTATTACTGTAACACAGGATGAGAATTGTTACACTCACTGTTATTACTGTATCACAGGATGAGAATTGTTACACTCAGATTTATTCCAGTGTCATAGGATGAGAAGTGTTACACTCACTGTTATTACTGTAACACAGGATGAGGATCGTCACACTCACTGTTATTACTGTAACAGCGGATGAGAAGTTTACACTCATTGTTATTACTGTAACAGAGGATGAGAATTGTTACACTCACTTTTATTACTGTAACACAGGTTTGAAATTGTTACGCTCACTGTTATTACTGTCGCACAGGATGAGAATTGTTAAACTCACTGTTATTACTGTAACACAGGATGAGAATTATTACACTCACTGTAATTACTGTAACACAGGATGAGAAGTTTACACTCACTGTTATTACTGTAACACAGGATGAGAATTGTTACACTCACTGTTATTACTGTAATACAGGTTGACAATTGTTACACTCGCTGTTATTACTGTAACACAGGATGAGAATTGTTACACTCAGAGTCATTCTTGTGTCACAGGATTAGAAGTGTTACACTCACTGTTATTACTGTAACACAGGATGGGTAGCGTCACACTCACTGTTATTACAGTAACAGAGGATGAGAAGTTTACACTCACTGTTATTATTGCAACAGAGGATGAGAAGTTTACACTCACTGTTATTATTGCAACAGAGGATGAGAATTGTTACACTCACTGTTATTACTGTAACACAGGTTTGGAATTGTTACACTCACGTTATTACTGTAACACAGGATGAGAATTGTTACACTCACTGTCATTACTGTAACACAGGATGAGAATTGTTACACTCACTGTTATAACTGTAACACGGGATGGGAATTGTTACACTCATTGTTATTACTGTGAAACAGGATGAGAATCATTACATTCACTGTTATTACTGAAACACAGGATGAGAATTGTTACACTCGCTGTTATTACTGTAACACAGGATGAGAATTATTACACTCAGAGTTATTCCTGTGTCACAGGATTAGAAGTGTTACACTCACTGTTATTACTGTAACACAGGATGGGTAGCGTCACACTCACTGTAATTACTGTACCAGAGGATGAGAAGTTTACACTCACTGTTATTATTGCAACAGAGGATGAGAATTGTTACAGTCATAGTTATTACTGTAACACAGGTTTGGAATTGTTACACTCACTGTTATTACTGTAACACAGGATGAGAAGTTTACACTCACTGTTATTACTGAAACAGAGGAAGAGAATTGTTACATTCACTTTTATTACTGTAACACAGTTTTGGAATTGTTACGCTCACTGTTATTACTGCAACACAGGATGAGAAATGTTACACTCATTGTTATTACTGTAACACAGGATGAGAATTATTACATTCACTGTAATTACTGTAACAAAGGATGAGAATTTTTACACTCACTGTTATTACTGAAACACAAGATGAGAATTGTTACACTCACTGTTATTACGGTAACACAGGATGAGAATTATTACACTCACTGTTATTACTGAAACAGAGGAAGAGATTTGTTACATTCACTTTTATTACTGTAACACAGTTTTGGAATTGTTACGCTCACTGTTATTATTGCAACAGAGGGTGAGAATTGTTACACTCACTGTTATTACTGTAACACAGGTTTGGAATTGTTACACTCACTGTTATTACTGTAACACAGGTTTGGAATTGTTACACTCACGGTAATTACTGTAACACAGGATGAGAATTGTTACACTCACTGTTATTAATGTAACACAGGATGAGAATTGTTACACTCACTGTTATTACTGTAACACAGGATGAGAATTGTTACACTCACTGTAATTACTGAAGCACAGGTTGGGAATTGTGACGCTCACTGTTATTACTGTAACACAGGATGAGAAATGTTACATTCACTTTTATTACTGTAACACAGGTTGGGAATTGCTACGCGCACTGTTATTACCGTAACACAAGGATGAGAATTGCTACACTCACTGTTATTACTGTAACACATGATGTGAATTGTTACAGTCACTATTATTACTGTAATACAGGATGAGAAATATTACACTCACTGTTATTAAAGTAACACAGGATGAGAAGATTACACTCACTGTTATTACAGTAACACAGGATGAGAATTGTTACACTCACTGTTATTACTGTAACAGAGGATGAGAATTGTTACACTCACTGTTATTACTGTAACACAGGATGAGCATTGTTACACTCAGAGTTATTGCTGTAAAACAGGTTGGGAATTGCTACGCTCAGTGTTATTGCCGTAACACAGGATGAAAATTATTACACTCACTGTTATTACTGTAACACAGGATGAGAACTATTACACTCACGGTTATTACTGTAACACAGGATGAGAAATTTACACTCACTGTTCTTACTGTAACACTGGATGAGAATTGTTACACTCACTGTTATTACTGTAGCACAGGATGAGAATTGTTACACTCACTGTTATTACTGTATCACAGGATGAGAATTGTTACACTCAGATTTATTCCAGTGTCATAGGATGAGAAGTGTTACACTCACTGTTATTACTGTAACACAGGATGAGGATCGTCACACTCACTGTTATTACTGTAACAGAGGATGAGAAGTTTACACTCATTGTTATTACTGTAACAGAGGATGAGAATTGTTACACTCACTGTTATTACTGTAACACAGGTTTGGAATTGTTACACTCACTGTTATTACTGTAACACAGTTTTGGAATTGTTACACACGGTAATTACTGTAACACAGGATGAGAATTGTTACACTCACTGTTATTAATGTAACACAGGATGAGAATTGTTACACTCACTGTTATTACTGTAACACATGATGGGTACCGTCACACATGTTATTACTGTAACAGAGGATGAGAAGTTTACACTCACTGTTATTATTGCAACAGAGGATGAGAAGTGTTACACTCACTGTAATTACTGAAGCACAGGTTGGGAATTGTGACGCTCACTGTTATTACTGTAACACAGGATGAGAAATGTTACATTCACTTTTATTACTGTAACACAGGTTGGGAATTGCTACGCGCACTGTTATTACCGTAACACAAGGAAGAGAATTGCTACTCTCACTGTTATTACTGTAACACATGATGTGAATTGTTACAGTCACTATTATTACTGTAACACAGGATGAGAAATATTACACTCACTGTTATTACAGTAACACAGGATGAGAATTGTTACACTCACTGTTATTACTGTAACAGAGGATGAGAATTGTTACACTCACTGTTATTACTGTAACACAGGATGAGCATTGTTACACTCAGAGTTATTGCTGTAAAACATGTTGGGAATTGCTACGCTCAGTGTTATTGCCGTAACACAGGATGAGAATTGTTACACTCACTGTTATTACTGTATCACAGGATGAGAATTGTTACCCTCAGAGTTATTCCTGTATCACAGGATGAGAAATTTACACTCACTGTTCTTACTGTAACACTGGATGAGAATTGTTACACTCACTGTTATTACTGTAGCACAGGATGAGAATTGTTACACTCACTGTTATTACTGTATCACAGGATGAGAATTGTTACACTCAGATTTATTCCAGTGTCATAGGATGAGAAGTGTTACACTCATTGTTATTACTGTAACACAGGGTGAGGATCGTCACACTCACTGTTATTACTGTAACAGAGGATGAGAAGTTTACACTCATTGTTATTACTGTAACAGAGGATGAGAATTGTTACACTCACTTTTATTACTGTAACACAGGTTTGGAATTGTTACGCTCACTGTTATTACTGTCGCACAGGATGAGAATTGTTAAACTCACTGTTATTACTGTAACACAGGATGAGAATTATTACACTCACTGTAATTACTGTAACACAGGATGAGAAGTTTACACTCACTGTTATTACTGTAACACAGGATGAGAATTGTTACACTCACTGTTATTACTGTAACACAGGATGAGAATTGTTACACTCGCTGTTATTACTGTAACACAGGATGAGAATTGTTACACTCAGAGTTATTCTTGTGTCACAGGATTAGAAGTGTTACACTCACTGTTATTACTGTAACACAGGATGGGTAGCGTCACACTCACTGTTATTACAGTAACAGAGGATGAGAAGTTTACACTCACTGTTATTATTGCAACAGTTAATGTGAATTGTTACACTCACTGTTATTACTGTAACACAGGTTTGGAATTGTTACACTCACGGTTATTACTGTAACACAGGATGAGAATTGTTACACTCACTGTTATTACTGTAACACAGGATGAGAATTGTTACACTCACTGTTATAACTGTAACACAGGATGAGAATTGTTACACTCATTGTTATTACTGTGAAACAGGATGAGAATCATTACATTCACTGTTATTACTGAAACACAGGATGAGAATTGTTACACTCGCTGTTATTACTGTAACACAGGATGAGAATTATTACACTCAGAGTTATTCCTGTGTCACAGGATTAGAAGTGTTAAACTCACTGTTATTACTGTAACACAGGATGAGTAGCGTCACACTCACTGTAATTACTGTAACAGAGGATGAAAAGTTTACACTCACTGTTATTATTGCAACAGAGGATGAGAATTGTTACAGTCACTGTTATTACTGTAACACAGGTTTGGAATTGTTACACTCACTGTAATTACTGTAACAGAGGATGAGAAGTTTACACTCACTGTTATTATTGCAACAGAGGATGAGAATTGTTACAGTCACTGTTATTACTGTAACACAGGTTTGGAATTGTTACACTCACTGTTATTACTGTAACACAGGATGAGAAGTTTACACTCACTGTTATTACTGAAACAGAGGAAGAGAATTGTTACATTCACTTTTATTACTGTAACACAGTTTTGGAATTGTTACGCTCACTGTTATTACTGCAACACAGGAGGAGAAATGTTACACTCATTGTTATTACTGTAACACAGGATGAGAATTATTACATTCACTGTAATTACTGTAACAAAGGATGAGAATTTTTACACTCACTGTTATTACTGAAACACAAGATGAGAATTGTTACACTCACTGTTATTGCTGTAACACAGGATGAGAATTATTACACACTGTTATTACTGAAACAGAGGAAGAGAATTGTTACATTCACTTTTATTACTGTAACACAGTTTTGTAATTGTTACGCTCACTGTTATTATTGCAACAGAGGATGAGAATTGTTACACTCACTGTTATTACTGTAACACAGGTTTGGAATTGTTACACTCACTGTTATTACTGTAACACAGGTTTGGAATTGTTACACTCACGGTAATTACTGTAACACAGGATGAGAATTGTTACACTCACTGTTATTAATGTAACACAGGATGAGAATTGTTACACTCACTGTTATTACTGTAACACAGGATGAGAATTGTTACACTTACTGTAATTACTGTAACACAGGTTGAGAATTATTACACTCATTGTTATTCCTGTGTCACAGGATTTGAAGTGTTACACTCACTGTTATTACTGTAACACATGATGGGTACCGTCACACACTGTTATTACTGTAACAGAGGATGAGAAGTTTACACTCACTGTTATTATTGCAACAGAGGATGAGAAGTGTTACACTCACTGTAATTACTGAAGCACAGGTTGGGAATTGTGACGCTCACTGTTATTACTGTAACACAGGATGAGAAATGTTACATTCACTTTTATTACTGTAACACAGGTTGGGAATTGCTACGCGCACTGTTATTACCGTAATACAAGGAAGAGAATTGCTACTCTCACTGTTATTACTGTAACACATGATGTGAATTGTTACAGTCACTATTATTACTGTAACACAGGATGAGAAATATTACACTCACTGTTATTACAGTAACACAGGATGAGAATTGTTACACTCACTGTTATTACTGTAACAGAGGATGAGAATTGTTACACTCACTGTTATTACTGTAACACAGGATGAGCATTGTTACACTCAGAGTTATTGCTGTAAAACATGTTGGGAATTGCTACGCTCAGTGTTATTGCCGTAACACAGGATGAGAATTGTTACACTCACTGTTATTACTGTAACACAGGATGAGAACTATTACACTCACTGTTATTACTGTAACACAGGATGAGAAATTTACACTCACTGTTCTTACTGTAACACTGGATGAGAATTGTTACACTCACTGTTATTACTGAAACACAGGATGAAAAATGTTACACTCACTGTTATTACTGTATCACAGGATGAGAATTGTTACACTCAGATTTATTCCAGTGTCATAGGATGAGAAGTGTTACACTCACTGTTATTACTGTAACACAGGATGAGGATCGTCACACTCACTGTTATTACTGTAACAGAGGATGAGAAGTTTACACTCATTGTTATTACTGTAACAGAGGATGAGAATTGTTACACTCACTTTTATTACTGTAACACAGGTTTGGAATTGTTACGCTCACTGTTATTACTGTCGCACAGGATGAGAATTGTTAAACTCACTGTTATTACTGTAACACAGGATGAGAATTATTACACTCACTGTAATTACTGTAACACAGGATGAGAAGTTTACACTCACTGTTATTACTGTAACACAGGATGAGAATTGTTACACTCACTGTTATTACTGTAATACAGGATGAGAATTGTTACACTCGCTGTTATTACTGTAACACAGGATGAGAATTGTTACACTCAGAGTTATTCTTGTGTCACAGGATTAGAAGTGTTACACTCACTGTTATTACTGTAACACAGGATGGGTAGCGTCACACTCACTGTTATTACAGTAACAGAGGATGAGAAGTTTACACTCACTGTTATTATTGCAACAGTTAATGAGAATTGTTACACTCACTGTTATTACTGTAACACAGGTTTGGATTTGTTACACTCACGGTTATTACTGTAACACAGGATGAGAATTGTTACACTCACTGTTATTACTGTAACACAGGATGAGAATTGTTACACTCACTGTTATAACTGTAACAAAGGATGAGAATTGTTACACTCATTGTTATTACTGTGAAACAGGATGAGAATCAGTACATTCACTGTTATTACTGAAACACAGGATGAGAATTGTTACACTCGCTGTTATTACTGTAACACAGGATGAGAATTATTACACTCAGAGTTATTCCTGTGTCACAGGATTAGAAGTGTTACACTCACTGTTATTACTGTAACACAGGATGAGTAGCGTCACACTCACTGTAATTACTGTAACAGAGGATGAGAAGTTTACACTCACTGTTATTATTGCAACAGAGGATGAGAATTGTTACAGTCACTGTTATTACTGTAACACAGGTTTGGAATTGTTACACTCACTGTTATTACTGTAACACAGGATGAGAAGTTTACACTCACTGTTATTACTGAAACAGAGGAAGAGAATTGTTACATTCACTTTTATTACTGTAACACAGTTTTGGAATTGTTACGCTCACTGTTATTACTGCAACACAGGATGAGAAATGTTACACTCATTGTTATTACTGTAACACAGGATGAGAATTATTACATTCACTGTAATTACTGTAACATAGGATGAGAATTTTTACACTCACTGTTATTACTGAAACACAAGATGAGAATTGTTACACTCACTGTTATTACTGTAACACAGGATGAGAATTATTACACTCACTGTTATTACTGAAACAGAGGAAGAGAATTGTTACATTCACTTTTATTACTGTAACACAGTTTTGGAATTGTTACGCTCACTGTTATTATTGCAACAGAGGATGAGAATTGTTACACTCACTGTTATTACTGTAACACAGGTTTGGAATTGTTACACTCACTGTTATTACTGTAACACAGGTTTGGAATTGTTACACTCACGGTAATTACTGTAACACAGGATGAGAATTGTTACACTCACTGTTATTAATGTAACACAGGATGAGAATTGTTACACTCACTGTTATTACTGTAACACAGGATGAGAATTGTTACATTACTGTAATTACTGTAACACAGGTTGAGAATTATTACACTCATTGTTATTCCTGTGTCACAGGATTTGAAGTGTTACACTCACTGTTATTACTGTAACACATGATGGGTACCGTCACACACTGTTATTACTGTAACAGAGGATGAGAAGTTTACACTCACTGTTATTATTGCAACAGAGGATGAGAAGTGTTACACTCACTGTAATTACTGAAGCACAGGTTGGGAATTGTGACGCTCACTGTTTTTACTGTAACACAGGATGAGAAATGTTACATTCACTTTATTTACTGTAACACAGGTTGGGAATTGCTACGCGCACTGTTATTACCGTAACACAAGGAAGAGAATTGCTACTCTCACTGTTATTACTGTAACACATGATGTGAATTGTTACAGTCACTATTATTACTGTAACACAGGATGACAAATATTACACTCACTGTTATTAAAGTAACACAGGATGAGAAGATTACACTCACTGTTATTACAGTAACACAGGATGAGAATTGTTACACTCACTGTTATTACTGTAACAGAGGATGAGAATTGTTACACTCACTGTTATTACTGTAACACAGGATAAGAACTATTACACTCACTGTTATTACTGTAACACAGGATGAGAAATTTACACTCACTGTTCTTCCTGAAACACTGGATGAGAATTGTTACACTCACTGTTATTACTGTAACACAGGATGAGAATTGTTACACTCACTGTTATTACTGTATCACATGATGAGAATTGTTACACTCAGATTTATTCCAGTGTCATAGGATGAGAAGTGTTACACTCACTGTTATTACTGTATCACAGGATGAGGATCGTCACACTCACTGTTATTACTGTAAAAGAGGATGAGAAGTTTACACTCATTGTTATTACTGTAACAGAGGATGAGAATTGTTACACTCACTTTTATTACTGTAACACAGGTTTGGAATTGTTACGCTCAATGTTATTACTGTCGCACAGGATGAGAATTGTTAAACTCACTGTTATTACTGTAACACAGGATGAGAATTATTACACTCACTGTAATTACTGTAACACAGGATGAGAAGTTTACACTCACTGTTATTACTGTAACACAGGATGAGAATTGTTACACTCACTGTTATTACTGTAATACAGGATGAGAATTGTTACACTCGCTGTTATTACTGTAACACAGGATGAGAATTGTTACACTCACTGTTATAACTGTAACACAGGATGAGAATTGTTACACTCATTGTTATTACTGTGAAACAGGATGAGAATCATTACATTCACTGTTATTACTGAAACACAGGATGAGAATTGTTACACTCGCTGTTATTACTGTAACACAGGATGAGAATTATTACACTCAGAGTTATTCCTGTGTCACAGGATTAGAAGTGTTACACTCACTGTTATTACTGTAACACAGGATGGGTAGCGTCACACTCACTGTAATTACTGTAACAGAGGATGAGAAGTTTACACTCACTGTTATTATTGCAACAGAGGATGAGAATTGTTACACTCACTGTTATTACTGTAACACAGGATGAGAATTGTTACACTCACTGTTATTACTGTAACACAGGATGAGAAGTTTACACTCACTGTTATTACTGAAACAGAGGAAGAGAATTGTTACATTCACTTTTATTACTGTAACACAGTTTTGGAATTGTTACGCTCACTGTTATTACTGCAACACAGGATGAGAAATGTTACACTCATTGTTATTACTGTAACACAGGATGAGACTTATTACATTCACTGTAATTACTGTAACATAGGATGAGAATTTTTACACTCACTGTTATTACTGAAACACAAGATGAGAATTGTTACACTCACTGTTATTACTGTAACACAGGATGAGAATTATTACACTCACTGTTATTACTGTAACACAGGATGAGAATTGTTACACTCGCTGTTATTACTGTAACACAGGATGAGAATTGTTGCACTCAGAGTTATTCCTGTGTCACAGGATGAGAAGTGTTACACTCACTGTTATTACTGTAACACTGGATGAGTGGCGTCACACCCACTTTTGTTACTGTAACAGATGATGAGAATTGTTACACTCACTCTAACACAGTTTGGGAATTGCTACGCTCACTGTTATTGCCGTAACACAGGATGAGAATTGTTACATTCACTGTTATTACTGTAACACAGGATGAGAACTATTACACTCACTGTTATTACTGTAACACAGGATGAGAAATTTACACTCACTGTTCTTACTGTAACACAGAATGAGAATTGTTACACTCACTGTTATTACTGTAACAGAGGATGAGAATTGTTAGACTCACTTTTATTACTGTAACACAGGATGAGGATCGTCACACTCACTGTTATTTCTGTAACAGAGGATGAGAAGATTACACTCACTGTTATTACTGTAACAGAGGATGAGAATTGTTACACTCACTTTCATTACTGTAACACAGGTTTGAAATTGTTACGCTCACTGTTATTATTGCAACAGGTGTTTGAAACAAACCTGTTGGACTTTAACCTGGTGTTGTAAGACTTCTTACTGTGCTCACCCCAGTCCAACGCCGGCATCTCCACATCACTGTAATTACTGTAACAGAGGATGAGAATTGTTACACTCACTGTTATTACTGTAACACAGGTTTGGAATTGTTACACTCACGGTTATTACTGTAACACAGGATGAGAATTGTTACACTCACTGTTATTACTGTAACACAGGAAGAGAATTGTTACACTCACTGTTATTACAGTAACACAGGATGAGAATTATTACACTCATTGTTATTACTGTGAAACAGGATGAGAATCATTACATTCACTGTTATTACTGAAACACAG